>NW_026733816.1:0-55000 GCF_028476545.2 Physella acuta | reverse complement strand
TTATACTTACACTTATATATATATATATATATATATATATATATATATATATATATATATATATATATATATATATATATTGCATCTGAAATTTAGTGTAAAGTTTGGAGTTACTAAGTGTTATATTTTTAAGCTTTCTCTAGCTAAAATGACTTTTCTCTCTGTAAATGGTAAAAGCAAGGTTTTGAAAATTGCTATTTGCAAACGCCAAAGCAGTAGCAACCGTAACCGTTGTAGTTACGATGTGTCTTACGATTTAATTAGCTGTGTCTTTCGTGTTGACGCAAGACACGCTACACTGAGCACTGATAAATGTAACCCTACTCGTTTCGATCACGACCTATATAGAAACAAACCGACACGCCTACTGTAATAAAATGAGCAGTGAAGATTGGCTGAAACTTGGATATTACTTGGCATTAGGTCAGAAATAAAATTAGCAAGAGTAAATTAATATGATGGCCAGAAAAAAATGGCTATTTTTTCTCAGAAACTGCAATATGTATGATGTTACACCCTATAATTGTTTCATTATTTCTTATCTACCAGGCTTATCCGTCGAGAAAGGAAGTGTAAAATGAGGTGATTTTTGTTTTTATGTCGTCGGTCGCAAGCACTATATTTTGTGATTACAGAAACTTATTTTTGGTTTTTAAAATGATTAAACATATTAGTGTTTGTGTTTATCTATTATCTTTTTCGTTATAATTTACAAAGTATATGTTTATGGAAAGGGCAGTTCATTGTAACTGCTGAAACTGTTCCTAAATTACCTCTTTGCATCGACATTACCAATAAGATAGTCTATTTAAAAGCGATGGTCAGGCTCTTTAAACATTTTTGCGACTCCAAAGGCAGGTGCCCAAAAGAGATCGTTCCATCAATCTTTCGTAGCTAAATATATACCGTATCACACTGTGTATATCTATGTATAAATAGGAGTTGAAAATAGGTGTAAGTAAATAGCAAGTTATTTAACACCTGTTTAACGACAAAGTAAATTGGTTGTATCCTCATGTTGGCTTGTCTGCCGCTTAAAATAAATTCATTGTCTAGTGTATGGCTATGCCTTGTCTAATGTTTAAACATATTCAGCTTGATTTTGAAATATCGTATACAAATATCGAACTCGACCAGCCTCTGATGTAACGGCAGTATTAGCCAAATTTAATAGCCTAAATGCAATAAATTAATTGACCAAGACCTAAATTTCGCTGCCTCGATTGGTTTTCTGGGAATATGTGTTATATCATTATCGGATAATGCCACAACAATGTGTTCTATTTAAAAATAGTTGTTAGGTTATTTTAGTGAGTGTGCGGGAAAATAAAATATTCTATTGTTGTTAAGGTCAAATGTGCAGTGCCCTGGCTGCTGCCTTCTCAGCCCCCCCCCCCCCAGCCCTTTTTATCCGCAACTCGATATATGATAACAATTAACTTCAAAGAGCTGGACCAATGAGCTAACACATTAAAGATACAAAATGGTAATAGCCATCACTTTATTACACGTGAACTTTTTAAAATACCAACTTGAATGTCAGCTACATCCACAGGTACAGAAAAACAAATTAATACTTTACCCGAATTGTTATAAAATGGCTAAATCCAGTTTAGCTTTATGAATCGTCTGCTTAATTCCCTCTCACATTCAAATAAAATACGATGCATAATACAATATTTTACCCCAGAAATAAAGGCTAATAAACTGTTATACATTAAACTGTTTCGACATAATATAGGTACGTTTTGCTCAATTACTACTGTTTGTGTATGAATAGATGATATCTTGTTAAACAAATGCGGCCTCAATGTCTCTCAATATTTTAATGACAACGCAATTTTACAGAATTGTGAATCCAATTTAAAAAAACGTAAAGTCATTAAAAATTAATTACAAATTACTTTGTTGAATTACGAAAAGTTAAAAAGTTTTATTAGTAACAATCACTCGATCCGTCTAGTGAGTTTGCATTCACGATAAATGTTTATAGTTCGTTAACAATTAAGTATAGATACATTCAAGAAACCAGATATTCATATCCAAATTTTTATCGAACTTTACGTATGTACACGCCATCATGTGCAAGGCCCCCATTTTTTGCTCTTGGAGACGACTAAATGCGTTAATTGTAGTTATAAACCAATTAGAAAGGACTCGCTAATGTAGGCACTATATGATAAGCAACCTCAATAATGTCTATGGTCTATAATTGTCATTGTTTAGTTCACGTATTAGTGCCCATTGAAATTGGCATAAATGCTTCGTGGTGTGTAGAATGAGTTTTTCAATCTATTTTTTATGTATTTAGATAATGAGATCTCGTGAGCTACTTGAATGGATGGTAAAGTCAATATAAGTTGAAATAAGGTTTATTGCACTGAACAGACGTTCGAATGGGTGGCATAAAAAGAATTTCTATTTGTGTAATACAGAAAAGATCCAAACATGGACATTTTTGCAAGATACGCATTTTATGAGTTCGTCGATATTTTCAACAATGTTATCGTCCAAATATTCGTTTGGTGAATCTTTACTGAAGTTTTCCTCTAATTAAAAAATCCTTGTCCCACGTCGGCTTCCAACAATTTTCATTACGATGCATATAATCAATATTTGACTATAGACAAAATGATGCATGTAATCTATATTTGACTAATAGGGCAAAGAGATTTACGTCTTACTAACAAAAATAAATACAAACCCCTAGTGTGAGGGTGGGGGTGAATGAGACGAAGAAACCCGGTCTGGTATAGTTTTGTGAAATCGCTACACACAAGTCAAATTCAAGATTTAATGTTCTTTATTTTACAGTATTTTACACAATCAACTTCCTACTTCTTAGAAACGCTAAAAAAAATAATCTAGAAAAATAGATGAAGCTGCAGGAAAAGGTGATATAATTTTTATTAATAAATTATAGAAAAAACCAACCAACTATTTTATATCGAAAAAAACTAACTATAATATACTCGTCGAGAGACACATGGTAAATAATTTTCTCCTATAAATGAGACGGTAGCCTTTGTCTGAAGATTGTCAATTTGATTATGGAATAGACTTCATTTACTGTGCATAGAACCAGCCCATGATGTTACGTCAATACTAGATTATTTTTTTAAATTAACCTGCTCTTACCTAATCGATCAAGCCCTAATTGTTGTTGACTGCTTCAGCCTTTCTTAACACAAGGCCTAGGTTTTGCCATTTGTTGTTTGTTAAATTGAAATTTAAAATTTAGTAAGCAAGTGCTATATTAAGAATAAATTGTTTAAAATCCATGTTAACCCACCTGTTAACCTACCGTTTAACCTACTATTATTCCACCTGTTAACCTATCTGTTAACCCACTTCTTAACCTACATATTAAACTACCCGTAAACCTACCTGTTACCTACCTGTCACCACCTCTTAACCCACCTGTTAACCCACCTCTGAACCTACCTGTTAATCCACCTGTCAACCGACCTTTTAACCCACATCTTAACCAACCTATTAACCTACCTATTAACCCACCTCTTAACCTACCTATTAACCCACCTGTTAATCTACCTGTTAACCCAGCTGTTAACCTATTGCTAACCTGCCATTGTATGTAGATATAATGTCCCATTTTAGTGTTAGTTGGTATGTGCACAATCACAAATTAAAGACAAAAATAATTTCTTTCTCTGACCTCGGCTTGTAAAGGGGCAGCACTATATCGTACAGAGGCGGCAAGACTACGTCGTGCAGAGGCGGAACTACCATACGGGGTGGGGGACAGGCCGTTTTCTTTCCATTCTAGTTCCGCCACTGACGCATTAACTACTTAATTTCCTTATCGTGAGTCAGGTTACTATAATAGCTGGGGTGACTACAAAAGCGGTTTATACCTTTAAATGTTTATTTTACTACTACTTTATACAGTAAGCTTCCCTTTCAATTCTGACGGTCTACTAGGTAAGTGAGGTAGAGTTTACTTGTTTCTGTGACCTCGGCATATGAAGGGATAGTGTGGTCCAGCCGCCTTTACTTACTCTAACGTGAGTTAGGTAGGAACCCATCAGAGCTGGGTGAACTAAGTACGGTCTACTAACATGAAACCGGATTGAACTCCAGACTTCCGTGTTAGCAGTCCAGCTTTCTACCGCTAGGCAACTCCATCCCGCTTTATACAGTATCTGTCATTAATAAATACATTTTCTGAATAAAAAACACGAAACAAATAGTTCTTGTAGGGCTTTTCATGTCTACACAACTAAATGCTTGAATCAAATGAAAACACAAATATATAAATAAATATACAGGAGACAACTACTGTGTTCATACTTTGGCGAAAAATAAATGCCATTGCTTGTTACCTCTTGCATCTTTTATTTTATTGTTTTGAAGTAGGACGTTTATATATACAACCGATATATATATATATATATATATATATATATATATATATATATATATATATATATATATATATATATATATATATATATATCAAAAACACGTAACAAAAGGATCTCAAACTGACTGTTGATATTTTAATTATATTCAATGGGGGAAAATTACTTTGAATACGGAGAAAGTTAACTTATAGACCGATTTGAATTTGTCTAAACAAGTGCATTGCTTGAATCCATGAAAGTATATGAATATATAGGATACAACTGTGTGCATCCATTGACGAGGGAAAAATCATTGCTACTTCCCTTTGACCATCTTATTTTTTTTATTATGTCGATGAAGTATAAGGAATTTCAGTAAATAAATATAACGAATTTCGACTGCAGACATTAAGTCTCAGTTACAAACTTGACTGCTGACATTTCTCTTCACTACCATCGTGTTTTGTTTGTCAACAATAACCAAACGAATCAAAAAAAAACTTTGGATTTTTCTAAAACTTTATTTACTAATTACAAAAAGATTTATTGTGTTGATAAACAAAAACACAACATAATGTAAACAATACAAAAATTGACAAAAGCAAAACTAATTAAAGCTTTTCAATTATATACCGATATTATGAGAGTTAGTAAGATGTTTGCTACTTTCGTTATCATAACCATAACAATGTAAGACCGCCCGTAAAGTAGGACTACAATAAATTATATAATTAATTTTTAATTTATTATTATAATTAATATGTTTTAAATATCATCTGATCTAGTCTTTCCGTTAAGTTTTTTAGCGATAAACAAATGACGTGAGAGAAACTACACAAAATATACCTTGTCTTCACCAGAATACAAAGTTGCTGTTGAAGACATTCAAGTCTTGACACACACAAGTTTAATTAAAGGAGCCGCCATTTTGTTTGTTTACATTAGACAAGGGGAGAGAACCAACAGTTAGAGATGGATCAATACAACCACATCCCAAACTCCCCACAATAATTTCCTACAGAGTTTGATCCACTGTGGGGACGAGTCAATAACCCGTCATATCCCGGCATGTAGACACACGCTCCACTGGAGCCTGGACATGTACATGTCGTGTACGTGTACTTGGGCCAAACTTTCCCCTCATGTATGTGTGTCCATTGTCCTACAGAGACCTTTTTAGGACAGCCATGAGGATGTGACACTATAACGGTCAACTTGTCATTATTATCAGATTTCCAGTATTTCTCCCTTATTTTCACACATAGATCATCAAAGCGCCGACACGTCCAGTACAATTCATCAACCAACTCTAAGTCACATGACACACATGTAAACTCACACCTGTCTCTCTCAAAGTGTGCCTCCTCCACCCGCCAGCCATCAAGACTGACCCCAGGACTTTTATTGTCGTCAAAACCTACAACACACTTGGTCTGTCTCGCCTCACTGACATCAAACACCGCGTGTGTGGCTGTGGTCACAAAAACCTCCCCCCACACTTTGCTGGGTGTGTCCGAGTGTTGACACTTGCCACATGGACAAGTGCCCTTGTTGTCACTCTCTGTGTACTTGACCACATCATACACCGTCCCCGTCGCAGTCCTCAACACGTCACTTCCTCTGTTCATATAAAACGGATACTGACCACTGAAGAATGGACCAGACTCTGGTCTTTCTAGACTGGTGTACTTGACCTTTATCAGTACCGTTAGGGCAGACAAAGCTTTGATTTGCTCCAACATGATGACGTCATGGTAACGTGAGGGGAGATGATCCAAGTTAAAATCATTAACAGGTATAAAGTTGACATGACCTGGATTCTTCTTACAGCTGGTATAGTGCTTGTGTAAGTCAGCTTCACCTCCATAGCAGATCTCACATTCATGATGTCCTGGAGAGATACAAGTGGAGGACATTTAAATTAACCCACAAAAAACTATTTGGTTTGTTTTTTGCACGGTTGATGCGGAGATGTTTTACAATAAGAAATCTTGTTTAATATTAATTATTTACAAACATTGACTCTTCAGTTGTGGTTTTTTTTTTTTTGCTGTTTTTTTTTTTTTTTTTTTTTTTTTTTTTTTTTTTTTTTTTAATTTGCAAAACAAAGATTCAAATATTTTTACCTGGAATAAATGGTTCTTTCCGGTTTTCTGTTTCTTCCATGCTCTAACCTTGACCTTCAACCCTGAAACGAGAGACTTTGTTGCCATGTAAACTGTTTTCTACCAAAACTGTTCTACACTCTTCTGTGAAATTATTTCTATAATTAAGATTAAAAATAATTTTGTTTATAGTAACCAAGTAAATAATCAAGTCATTAAGAAATTGTGTTTGATTGACCTTATTGTAAATAAAATGTGCTTGGTTAAATGGTTTACACATTATATGACTGCACATTTACACCTATATGTGGTGTGGTGTGGTGTAGTGTGGTGTGGTGTAGCGTAGTGTGGCGTAGTGTAGTGTAGAGTAGTGTTTTAACTTGAAATCAGAGTCATGATTTATGATCAATTAGGTCTTCGTGTTTTGTTTTGTTTTTTGAAATCCAGTCGTTTATATACTTTATGTATTTAACATGTAGATTCAATTGTTATTTTATGAAATATTTTTAATTTTAATTCAAAAATATTGTTATAATTATTATGTTTTAGTCCATTTCTTATTAAAGCTATCATGCACAGTCATCAAAAGGCTAATTGAGATCGGCCAAATAAAACTATAAGGTACAATACTAATACTTTTGCAAAATGGAAGTAGATCTATATTAAATTATTACAATGCAATGAATAGATTTAGAACATTGACAATAATGTTGCCATTCTAAATTAATTGCTTCACATCCTGTTGTTCAGATAATTCCAATTAAAAATTATTTTAGAAATAAAAAATTTAAAGACATGATCTTGTTTATGATTTATACTAGGAACCCTGGTAATGTTTCGAACTATCTCTTAAACTGTGTATAAACAGCAAGACAGGAAACGACAAAAATATTAGAGGCCTGCCATATAGAAATACTTGACCAAAAATAAAATAAGTAAAAGTTTCAATAAAATTAATACTTCTGGCGGTAGTTAGTCTTATAATAGTTTAATCAGCATAAAATGAAGAAAATACTCACAAAAACTAAATTGTAAGATGGTGTAGGCTCATAACCAATATGGCTGTCTGACGCCCTAGACACTTTCACTTGTAATCTGGAATTTCCGATTACGTGGATCTATTTGTATTTACTCTATTTTTAGATGCGAATATTCCCAAAATTACAACTGAAACGGAATATAAAAAAACGGTTAACGTTCGTTTTCTAACATTACTTTTTTTAAAAATGCAAAAGTGTAAGGTCACACTATCTTCCCCCCCCCCCCCCTACCAACCCCCCAACTCCTCTCTCTCTCTCATCACACATCGTCACAAAATTACTGACCACCCCTCCCATAACTGTCGTTACATGTAATAGTGGAAGAGAAGTGGTTACGAATAATGATGTAGAGTATGTAATGTACGCCTTCTAAAAAATGAAACATTTCACTTCCTGTAAGTGTTATTGAAATTTGGAATTGGGTGCAGCAGAATGTAGACTATTTATTGAATCTGAATATTGAAAGTGTTTAAAGATAAGTACATTAGATGTTCATACCGCGAGGTGGGGTAAGTAGAGGGGTTTGAGTTGGGCAGAATATGTATAGTGCCGCATGTAGACTCGGGTAGCAGATCTAAAAAAAAATGTTCTTTATAGATGGATAGAATGTTGGAGAAGAAAAACGGTAGAAAAAGTGATAACTGCCAATGGCTTTGATCCAGAGGCGTTGCGAGGCGGGGGTGGGGGTGGGTGTGGACCGCACCGGGTGACACCATTTAGGAGTTGACACCATGGTGAAAGATTGCATGCAAAATATATAGAAGAAACTATATATATATATATATATATATATATATATATATATATATATATATATATATATATATATATATATATATATATATCACATAGGTTTTTTCTGAGGGTTTACATTGAGAGGTCCCGCAACAGGTGACACCCGACCTCTCGACACCACTGCTTTGATCAACTATTTTTCCTATTCAGAAAAATATGTTATATTTCGTAAGTATTTGAAGCATTGCTATCTTCTGTTTTATCTCATCAACCCTCAAGATCGGAAAGAGTGATCAGTGGGCAGTTTATTTCTGCCCAAACGCTCCTGTACAGGACTTACCCCATTACATTAACCTTGACATTGGTGGGAAATTTACACCCTATTACTACAACTTAACGGTAGGAGATCTATATGCCTCCTGTGTGGCACGACCAAACACAGTCCGGCCGCCTGTCGAAGTTTGGATGTAAGGGAAAGAGACAATATTCCAATAGATTCTGATATTGATGGTAACTATTTCGACAATGTTTAACTTATAGACGACAGTGAATATGTGTTAGACGACGCCACAGAAATCGATTAACTTAATTAACATGACTAGACAAAGAACAGAAGACGATAACAGACTAGTAGCAACTGCTATTCATAGATCGACTATATGGGATATAAGGAATAAAATCAGATTTTATTGTACAAAATACACTGACATCGTATTAAAAGAAAAGGGAATAATTAATAGGAAATAGGAAAATAATTTTAAAATATTAATTTTAATTAAGACAGTCTCAAGCCAAACATCACTCGACCTGCAGCCTTCGAGTAAATTAACAGCCTGATGTTTTTCTGGTCTAAAAAGGGCACAATCAGAATGGTAGAAAGAGATACGCATCCCACCCCCCCACCCCCCAGAGTTTCTTCCAGGCATCTCTTCGGGGGGGGGGGCGAAAAAATTCTACCGCCCCCCCCCCAACGAAATTAAATTATATAATCTATATACTTTTAACAGTGCCCGCTTCCCCCCCCCCCCCGAGGAAGGTCTACCGCCCCCCCCCCGAAAATTTCAAGTGCCCCCCGGAGAAAAAAGTCTGGAAGAAACACTGCACCCCCCCCCCCCCCACACACACACACACACCTCACTCATAACCGGACTGGCAAATATATCAGGGCAGCGTGCTCTCATCGCCAGGGGTCAATTTTATGTCATGGAAAATGTTCGAATGATAGATTAGTAAGAGTATTACAGAGACCCTTCTCCCACGGTCGTTTCTATTTCTATCTATTGGTGGCTACAATGTGAACTTTTGATTTCGAAGCTGAGGATGAAGCACAGTAAACTAAGCAGTCAAAAGAAACCGAGTTTGCACACCTTCTATTAGTGTAATTCTTATTCCACATTATTTTTTTTCATCTAATTACTATATATACAATTGATGTTCATGTCTTAAAGCTGTATAAAACAATCAAATAAATTATTATTACTAAAAAAATAGATTGAAGACAACTGTGGGCATCCATTGACGAAACATAAATTTCATTGTTACTTCCTTATGTCCATTTTTATTTTAATTCAATGTGTCTAAGTTGGAAGGTTTTATTGGCAACTAGACCACCCGTCATCATCTGGATAACTGTGGGTTTCGGGGGTCATCTATAAATGGCATCACGTCTGTCACTCATCGTCACAAAGAGCAGCCACCACATTCAAAAAGACGTCACACCTCAGACGTTTTTGTCTTTTTAAAACACCGATTTCGGCTGAGCAGGGTTCTGACCACACCATCCCTTCATATACTGTCGTCACATGTGGTTTCTACGCCTGCCCAACTCTGCTTCACCTGCCCAGTCACCGGCAAGCTTCAGGCAACAGGTTTTTATCGTCTAAAAACACTTATTTCGGTCGAGCACGGGTCTGACCACATATTCCTTTCAAACAGGTGAACTCTTCTTCACCTGATCTGTGTCCCGCGAAGTCCCGATAAGCAACTTTATCATTCACGTTTTTTTTTAAATTTGTACAAAAAAATTAACTTTTGTCGTTAAGTGTCTCGAACCCGTACCATACGCATGTTAACTATTACACGTTCATCTTAACTATGTGTGCGCTTACAATCAGTATTAGTTCTATAATTTACTTCAAAGTAAGAAACATCAGTTACGCGAATAGGCCTTATTATTTCAAATTAAATTATATCCCAAATTAGCCAAATTTGTATCTAAACAAACAACGATTATACAATTAAGACCGGAAATAGTTTAGTATATAGATTCAAGATCTAGATAGAGCTAGATCTTGAATATAGATGTAAAATTTACTTTAAGTTTAGATGTAGAACTTACGTTAAGCCTTAAGTCTAGTTTTTCCGTAACTCTAGATCTAGAACCTAAATAGATAAATACCATGTATTCTCGAATTAGATAATCATTGAAGCTTAAACACAATAGATGTATATCGAATATTCAAGGACTATCATAGTTCTATAAAGAAACTCAATAATTTATTGTGATTTAATACTTATTTTTTATTTTGCTAATTAAATTTGGTTTAACCTAGATTCTAGATTTTAGATCTAAGATTGACTTTATCTTCGTCTGATAGCTGATCTCTAGATCTAGAGAAATTTATTGTATACTCAAATTAGAACAACTGTTGAAAATTGATAATAGTAAACCTAATAAAAAATAGCAAACGGACCTATCGTTAAAGCTATAACCGACAGACAATTAGCTTTATAATGCGTTAAACTTTTGGATGGACAACAAAATCTTCGATGGAAGCCGCCACTGTTGTTATTAAAAGTAAATAAATCATGTGACGTCAGTATAAGTAAAGTCGTTGTTCTGAATTTTTATAATTAAATTTGTGTTTATGAATGAATATATCAATAAATTAATAAACGTCTTTAAATAAATTTGTGATTAACAGTTTGGTCAAAAAGAACATTGTTCTCTACCTAAATGCTATTCTACAGCTCTACACATAGTGCAGATTCTCTCCTGTAACCAAGCAGACAATTTTTTTTTAAATATGCAAACATGTAAACAAACTTGAGTTGTAGTAGTATATAGACAGATAGATGTCAGTAGATATCTATAACCAATTTGATGGCGAACATTAAGTCTTAGCTACAAACTTGACTGTCGACATAAAATCTCAGCTACAAACTTGACTGCCGACATTTCTCTTCACTAACATCGTGTTTTGTTTATCATCAACACAAAACATTAAGATTATCAACGATAACAAAATGAATATAAGTAACTTTGAAACATTTTAAAACTTTATTGACATCTATACAAACAGTTTTGTAAGCAAATACAAACATGAATTAAAGTACAAATAAAGACAATGATAGCGAAGACAAATCTAATGTGGAGGTTTAAACAAAACAAAGATACAAGTGTAACCTATAAATATTTCATTTCTCAACAATAAACATTTGTTTATAATTTTGTTTATGTGTCTAACAACTCTAAACAAATGACGTGAAAGAAACTAAACAATTTATTTCTTGTCTTCACCAGAATACAAAGTTGCTGATGAAGCCATTCAAGTCTTGACACATCCAAGTTTAATGAAGAGAGCCGCCATTTTGTTTATTTACATTAGACAAGGGGAGAGAACAAACAGTTACATTAGACAAGGGGAGAGAACTAACAGTTACATTAGAGAAGGGGAGAGAATCAACAGTTTCATTAGACATGGGGAGAGAGCCAACAGTTACATTAGACAAGGGGAGAGAATCGACAGTTTCATTAGATATGTGGAGAGAGCCAACAGTTACAGGTGGATCATACACCCAGCTACCCTTCTCACTATACTCTCCATCACAATGGGGACCTGCGCACCACTTGTCATATCCCGGCATGTAGACCCACGCTCCAATGGAACCTGGACATATACATGTGTACGTGGACCTCTCATGTTGGTGTGTCCATCGTCCTACTGAGACCTGTTTAGGACAGCCATGAGGATGTGACACTATAATGGCCATCTTGTCCACATCATCAACTGTCCCGTATTTGTCCTTTACTTTCTTACATAGGTCTTTAAAGTGCTGCAACATCTTGTCCAGTTCATCAAGCAACTCTAAGTCACACGACACACATGTAAACTCACAAAAGTCTGACTCTATGATTGCCCACCTCACATCCCAGCCTTCAAGTTTGACCCCAGGACTTTTATTGTCATCAAAACCTACCACACACATGGTCTGTTTCACCTCACTGTCATCAAACACCACGTGTGTGGCTGTCACCACACAAACCTCCCCCCACATTTTGTTTGGTGTGTCCGAGTGTTTACACTTGTCACATGGACAAGTACCCAATTTGTCACTCTCTGTGTACTTGGCCACACGCCACACCCTCCCCGTCCCTGTCCTCAACACGTCACTTCCTCTGGTGTTATAAAATGGATACTGGCCACTGAAGCATGGAGCAGACTCTGGTCTCTCTAGACTGGTGTACTTGACCTTTATCAGGACCGTTAGGGCAGACAATGCTTTGATTTGCTCCAACACGATGACGTCATGGTAAGGTGAGGGGAGATGATCCAAGTTAAAATCATTCACAGGTATAAAGTTGACATGACCTGGATTCTTCTTACAGCTGTTATAGTGCTTGTGTAAGTCAGCTTCACCTCCACAGCAGATCTCGGCTTCGTGATGTCCTGGAGAGATACAAGGTGAGAGAATTGAAAGTAATACCATACAAAATTTCGTTTGCTTTTTTTTTGCATGGTTGATGCAGATGAGATATTTTATAATAGGAAATTTTGGTAAATCTATATATATATATATATATATATATATATATATATATATATATATATATATATAATTCTCTTCTTAGAGACGAAGGAAACACCAAGCTGTAAGCGCGCTCGATACCACCCCCACCCCTACATGGTCTGGTGAGCTGTGGTTCACGCTAAATGTTTACTATCGTAGAGCCGGGTTTAGTGACGGCTATAAAGGGCAAATAATTTAGTTTGAAACGATTTTAAACTTAGGGGAGGTAACTAAGAGGAGTTTACTTTCACAGAGGGGAGTGTGGGGTAGGGGTTGGGGAAACGAGGGTGGTTTTCGTCCTTAATTTGCTACTGATAGTGTTTTAAAGCAACTATTTTCAGTGACAGCGTTGGTACTGTCGAATTCACAAATTATGAAGAGTAGAAAATAAAACAACTACATAGCGGCATATGATACGCTGCGGGTCGGCTCGTATTAATTATTTACAACCTTTGACTCGTCTGTATTTTATAAATATTTTTTTTATTTTTTAAACTCAAATGCCTTTACCTGGAATAAAAGGTTCTGTCCCATTTCCTGTTTCTTCCATGCTTTAACCTTGACGTCCAACCCTGAAATAAGAGAATTTGTTGCCATGTAAGCTGTTTTCTACCATAGCTGTTCAACAGTTTTCTGTGAAAATCTTTTTGTAGCTAAGATTAAAAATGTGTTTGTAAGTAAATAATAAAGTCATTAAGAAATCGTATTTGATGGAACTAATACTAATAGGAATAAAATGTGATTTGTTAAATTGTATATTATATCACTGTATATTAGATTTATAGTTACTGTTTTATACTTATTATTTCCCAGTTACATAGTTCATGAAATGTCTAAAAAATAATCAAGAGTATATGATTGGTTTGAGCAAAACTAAAATGGTTTACCTAGCAATAGCATACATCCAATTACAGAATACACATGGTTGCAAAGTAAGTTCTCTGCTTAGATCTGGCAGAAATTGGCTTTCAATTGTCAGTGCTTGTTATCTTTTCTTTCTCCAATATTTCCGAATGTGATCTTGTATTTCCTGTGAAAACAAGCATACAATTAGACTACACTTAATTATAAAAACATGAATATTAAGCAATTAGCTTGTAAAAAAAGTTTAACTAGAGTGCTTTTGTATGAATCAATCACAAGTTGAATGCCTACACTGGTAAGCGTTACAGTATAAATGAACCATTTGACCATGGTGGAATAAAATGTCCATGGCTTAAATAAATTTACTAATTTATTAATATATTAATCAATTATAGTGTAGTTTATGTAAAGTCACTGCTAAATTTTGTAAGCCTATACTATATTATTTATTTATTGAAATGATATTCACATAAATAAATGAAGGGAAAACTGTATCCACTTCCTATTAAACCACTGTTTGTCAAACTTATTGTCTGGAACACTTGTCTCAGACCACTTACAAAGTAATTTGATAAAGCATAGAGTGAAGTTGTGATCGATTGGGTAAAGCCCATGGTTGCTAAACCGAAAAGTCTCGAGTTTGAACCATCAGTCAAATAAGGCTCAATAATTGGGGACAACAACTTATCTAGCAGAGACAACTCCCAAGTCAAACTGCTGCCTTGTAGTTTATTCTTTGTTAGACAAAAAGAAAAGCAGGCTGAAACTGTGTCAATGGCCTATATGGCACATAAACAGTTGCGACTTAATACGTAATTGTGTTCAGGGAATACATTCCTCCAATAGAAGGAAGAAGAAGTTGAAGAAGAGAAAGCATCAAACATTTCCTCCAATAGAATGAAGAAGAAGAAGAGAACGCATCAAACATTTCCTCCAATAGAAGGAAGAAGAAGAAGAGAAAGTATCAAACATTTCCTCCAATAGAAGGAAGAAGAAGAAGAGAAAGTATCAAACATTTCCTCCAATAGAATGAAGAAAAAGAAGAAAGCATCAAACATTTCCCACACCCAAGTTGCTGATGGCCAGGTTTTTGCCAGACTTTTGTTTACTCCCTGGCACATCGCACTACCTGGTTGTATTTGGGGACATCTCTACAGACTTAATTAACTAGTGACATTCTGGTTAGGTAGTGTGTATTCTAACTCTATACCAAGATGTTCCCAAACTACTAACATTCTTTATACAAATAAAGTTTTCTAATTTTCTATTTATAAAAACATGTATAAGGATAAAGGCATAATACTCAGCTATATGCCCATAGCCTATTTATATTTAGCTTGTATAATTTTGTATATAGGGCCTACATTTGTCAGAAAAAAAGTTATACATAAATAATTTATAGAATTTCAGTAGTTAAAAATGAATGCTACCCTACTTAATAATTGTAAAAAAAAAAATAATTTTAATTTTTAAAAATTGTGTAATAAATTTTAGTATACAATATTTATTTTAAAAGTAAATTAAAGTTCCCTTAATAAATCTGATGGTCCAAATGAAGTAGAGTTCACCTTTTTTTATGATCTCAGCCTATGAAGGATTAGTGTCATCAGTGCTATGCCCTTATTAATAGTATAACTACTTGTTTTAATTGATTCAAATAATGTTTAGAATAAGTTATAGGCCTATATTCCAGTACATTTTGGTAGTATTTATAAATTAAAAATTATTATTATTAATTATAATGCATTAAAGCAGGAGCGAATAGTCTAGCTGTTTTCTACCAAAACATATCTACACTCTTCTGTGAAATTCTTTCTATAACTAAGATTAAAAATATGTTGTTTATAGCAACCAAGTGAATTAAGTCATTAAGAAATCGTTTTTGATGGACTTTATTGGAAATAAAATGTGATTGGTTAAACGGTTTACACATTATATGACTGCATATTAGGTATATATGTAGTGTGGTGTGGCGTGGCGTGGCGTGGTGTAGTGTAATGTAGTGTTTTAACTAGCAATTAGAGTCATGATTTATAATCAATTAGTTCTTCGTGCTTTTTTAAAGCCAATTGTTTATTTGCTTTATGTATTTAACATGTAGATTGAATTGTTATTTTACGAAATATTTTTAATTTTAATTCAAAAATATAATTACAGTTTTTATGTTTTAGTCCCATTCATATTAAAGCTATCAAAAGCCTTATAAAGATAGCCCTAAAAATAAACTGTCATCTGGTGCTAGGGCCTTGTCGTGGTTGGCAGGTTGTGTACCCCGACGACCCCCAGAGTTATACCAGTGGGAGTGTTAACTCTTGGCATGTTCTACCAGCTGGGAAGGTCTGCGCGGGTAGGGGTCATACGAAAGCTAGCACCCCGGTCCTCTAGGTTGGGGGTTGAGTATAAGGTCAGCAACCTTATATCGTAAAACAAATGACTCGCTACAGAAACGCAGACGAAGAGAAATAAAGACAGCTTGCACCAGGGGAAGAATGGATCTCCCGGTGGAGAATTCATGAAGCCGGGTGGTGAAAGCCAATATCTAAGAAGATTGGATACACCTGGGGGCAGTTGGAGAGACTAGCCCAGGACAGAGACGCCTGGATAGCTCTTGTCAGCGGCCTATTTTCCAGGAGGGACGACAGGCAAACCTAACTTAACCTAACCTAACCTAAAAATAAACTATAAGGTACAATACTAATACGTTTGCAATATGGAAGTAGAACATTGACAATAGTTTTTCCATTTTAAATTAATTGTTTCAAACCGAAAAGCCTCGAGTTCGAACCCTCGGGCAGATGAGGCTCGTTAGCTGGGGACAGCCACTCTTCTAGGGGAGACTACTCCAAATTGAAACAACTGCTGCCATGTAGTTTGTTCTTGATATGGAGGCAAATCCAAAAAGAAAAGCAGGCTGAAATCGGTGTCAATGGCTTCAATGGTGCATAACCAGTTGACACGTAATCCTCATATGTGATGGAAGCATGGTCGAGTCGGCAAAGCTCATGGTTGATAAAATTCGAAAAAAGTCTCGAGTTCAAACCCTCTGCCAGATAAGGCTCAATCCCTTCCAACACTAGAAATTAAGAACGAAGAAGTTTCAAACCAATTTTACGACTGATTGTTTTATTTATGTTGTTCTTATACTTTCATTTACAGATAATTTTTGAAAAAAAAGTTTAAAGACATGTTCTTGTTTAAAATAAGTTATGCTAGAAGCCCTGGTAATGTTTGGGAACTATCCTCTTAAACAGCAAGACAGAGTTACGACAAAAATATGATAGGCCTGAAATATAGAAATACTTAACCAAAAATAAAATAAGTAAAAATAACAATACAATTAATACTTCTGACGGTAATTAGTCTTAAAATAGTTTAATCAACATAAAATGAAGAAAATACTCACAAAAACTAAATTGTAAGATAGTGTAGGCTCATAACCAATATGGCTGTCTGACGCCCGAGACACCTTGAAGTTTATTCTGGAATTTCCGATTACGTGGTTTCCTATATCTATATTTAGTATAGTTTAAGATTTGAATATTCCCAAAATTACCAAGCTACTAAGTGTACAATTTTTGCTACTAAGTGTTGAGTCCGACCTAAAGCGACCATTAATGTGGTCGTGTATAGACATGATGATGGGGGGGGGGGCCTTATGAGGTCACTCATATATTAAATTATAGATCAAAATTTATGTTAGTTATTAAAAAATTATTTTATCATGTACACCAAACGGTTGAATGTTTCTTAAAACAACATCGATATAGGTCCAAAATCTTGTCTGAACTCCGTCAACAGAGTATTTTAATTAATTTCTGTTATAATTCATTAAAACAGTTTTCTAAAACGCGAAATAACGGTAAACGTTCGTTTCCTAACATTGCTTTTTTAAAATGCAAAAAGTGTGACATAACAACATCGCCCCCCCAACCCCCCCCCCCCCCCCCTCCCATAATACACTGTCACAAAATTACGAACCCCCCCTCCTCCTCTCTATGAGTGTGGCGTCATTTATGGACGACCCCATAACTGTCATTACGTGTTATAGTGGAAGGGGGGTAAGACAAATGACGTACCTTATTTAATGTAGACCTTCTTTTAAAAAAATTAAACATTTAACTTCCTGTGAGTGTTATTGAAATAAGGGAATGGGGTGCAAATTCTGGGCAAATTAACGTATGGTCCCATTTAAATGTGTCTAAACAAGTAGGCCTACAGCGCTTATTAAATCAATGAAAATATATGTATAGGAGACAACTGTGTGCATCCAATGATGGAACATAAATTTCATTGTTACTTCCCCTTGACCATCCTATTTTACATCATTGTGTCGAAGAACGAAGTTTTTATTAGCCAAGTAACTAAATATACAGATCTATATTGAACTTGACAGCCAACATTAAGGCTCAGCTACAAATTTGACTGCCGACATTTCTCTTCACTATCATCGTGTTTTGTTTATTATGAACACAAAACATTGAGACTATCAACGATAACAAAATAAATGAAAGAAACTTTGAATTTTCCCAAAACATTTATTTACTTATTACAAAAAGATTTGTTTTTCTTGATAAACAAAAACACAACATTATATAAACACGAAAAAAAAAATGACATAAGAAAAAATTATTACATTTTTTTCTAAATTATATACATAAACTATATACTGATATTATGGGAGTTAGTAAGCTATGGATATAGTAAGGCCATTTTAGGTTGATCACAGATTATCACTGTAGGTTTGCAACTTTCTTTATCATAGCCATAACCACGGCAGACCAACCGTAAGTAAGACTACAACAAATAAAAAAATAGCATCAATATTTTAAGCGTCTTTAATGTAGAATTTAGAATAGTTTAGATCTAGTCATTCAGTCACCGTTACAAATTTAAAGCATGTGTTTACACATTCTGTGTTTAGTTTTGAACTATAAACTAAAGGCGTTATAGAAATTAAACAATTTCGTTCTTGCCTTTACCAGAATACAAAGTTGCTGTTGAAGACATTCATGTCTTGACACACACAAGTTTAATGAAGTGAGCCGCAATTTTGTTTGTTTACATTAGAGAAGAGGGGAGAACCATAAGTTACATTAGACAAGGGGAGAGAATCAACAGTCACAGGTGGATCAATACAACCAAGTCTCCCCACAATAATTTGCTTCAGAGTTTGATCCACTGTGCGGGAGTGACCACAACCTGTCATGTCTCGGTATGTAGACATGTGCTCCACTGGAGCCTGGACATGTACATGTTGTGTACGTGTACTTGTACCAACCTCTCCCCAAATGTTCGTGTGTCCATTGTCCTACAGAGACCTGTTTAGGACAGCCATGAGGGTGTGATACTATAACGGCCAACTTGTCCACATCATCAAATGTCCCGTATTTGTCCCATACTTTTACACATAGATCACCAAAGTGCCGACACGGTGACAGGACAAATGATCTCAGGACAAATGATCTCAGACAAAATATCTCAGACAAAATATCTCACGGACAAATGATCTCAGGACAAATGATCTCAGGACAAATGATCTCAAGGACAAATGATCTCACGGACAAAAGATACCAGGACAAAATATATCAGGACAAATGATACCACGGACAATTGATCTCAGACAAAATATCTCAGACAAAATATCTCACACCAAATTTTAATAGAGTAGTTGATGATTTTAGCTGATCTGAATTTTTTTTTACTGATTGTCATATGGTTATGTTTATTATGTTTTAATATTGTTTATAGGCCTATATAATAATTGTAAGAAATGTTTGCCGTATAAATTTGTCATATTGCACTAAACATTTTAAAGTTAGTATTAGTAATGTAGTATACGAAGATTAAAGATTGTTTTTGATAGACAGCGTAGGTGGGCTTGCCAAACATGAGACAATCGTACCACGTCAGGTGGACGAAACTAGATAAAAGGAATGAAATAACAATAAAGATACACCTTCGTATCAAGGTGGCCGCCCGCTTTGATGGTAGAGACATACCTTAAGGGAAAGACATCCGCCCTCCATGGACAATACAACTAGCATCAACAGTCAATAGTTATGCGTCGGTCACACCTTAGTGATCAGGTGACAAATTCTTTTTTAAACAAACAGCGGTCATCGCGGAGCTAAGTTTGTCGTAGTGTGCATCAAACAAACCAGTATTAGTGGTGATTACTCAGTTATGGCCTATTTCGTTACCTCGCAGATAGATTTAAGGACATTAGTTTCTGGTGAATTTATGTTTGCCATAAGCAGGCAAAGAGATTTGGAAATGTGAAACTAGGACATGTCGAGCAAGAGTTCACACAATATATGATCACATAGTATTGGAGAGGTGTGATCATATTGATGTACCTGCCAGCAAAGAAACGTAAACGTTATGTTTGTGTTGATGATGCAATAAAAACAATAGTTTATCGTTACGATCCTGAAGACCCATTCACATTTTTGAAAAATATTTCGCGTGTTTTGAAACTTAATGTTGTGTAACTACCATTACTTTATTTGTTTTATACATTATCATTTATTACAAATTTCAGGCTAAAGGAGTACGTTTGTTATAATTTTTACTTTTTCGAATCAAATGCTTCGACAAAGTTTAATAAATCTTTTGATGGTTTGTTAGGTTTAACAAATTCATTTTATTCACAATTATTATGCGTAAAAAAGTAAACAAACCCATATTAACAGTCAATAAAAAAAAGTTCAAATCAACTAAAATCATCGCACATACTATTAAAATTTCGCTGTGAGATATTTTGTCTGAGATATTTTGTCTGAGATCATTTGTCCATGATATCATTTGTCCTGATATATTTTGTCCTGGTATATTTTGTCCGTGAGATCATTTGTCCTTGAGATCATTTGTCCTGAGATCATTTGTCCTGAGATCATTTGTCCGTGAGATATTTTGTCTGAGATATTTTGTCTGAGATCATTTGTCCTGAGATCATTTGTCATGGAACCGCCGACACATCTTGTACAGTTCATCAAGAAACTCTAAGTCACATGACACACATGTAAACTCACACCAGTCTCCCTCAATGTCTGCCCTCCCCACCCCCCAGCCATCAAGACTGACCACTGGACTTTTATTGTCATCAAATCCTACAACACACCTGGTCTGTCTCGCCTCACTGACATCAAACACCACGTGTGTGGCTGTCCCCACACAAACCTCCCCCCACACTTTGCTGGGTGTGTCCGAGTGTTGACACTTGCCACATCGACAAGTGCCCTTGTTGTCACTCTGTGTACTTGTCCACATGCCTCACCCTCCCCGTCCCTGTCCTCAATACGTCACTTCCTCTGGTGTTATAAAATGGATACTGACCACTGAAGCATGGAACAGACTCAGGTCTCTCTAGACTGGTGTACTTGACCTTTATCAGGACCGTTAGGGCAGACAAAGCTTTGATTACCTCCAACATGATGACGTCATGGTAAGTTGAGGGGAGATTATACAAGTTAAAATCATTAACAGGTATAAAGTTGACATGACCTGGATTCTTCTTACAGCCGGTATAGTGCTTGTGTAGGTCAGCTTCACCTCCATAGCAGATCTCAGCTTCATGATGTCCTGGAGAGATAGATGGGGATGTCATTTAAATTTACAAAAACTATTTGGTTTGTTTGGGTGTTTTTTTTTGTTTTTGTTTTTTTTTTGTTTTTTTTTGCATGTATGATGCAGAGGAGATATTTTACAATAGGAAATTGTGTTTGATATTAATTATTTTAATTTTTTTTTTCCTTTTTTTTTTTTTTTTTTTTTTTTTTTTTTTTTTTTTTATGTACAACAAAGATTCAAATATTTTTACCTGGAATAAATGGTTCTTTCCTGTTTTCTGCTTCTCCCATGCTTTACCATTACTTCTAACCCTGAAACAAGAGAATTTTTTTACATGGAAGCTGTTTCTACCAAAACTGTTCTACACTCTTCTGTGAAATTATTTCTATAATTAAGATTAAAAATAATTTTGTTTATAGTAGCCAAGTAAGTAATTCTTTAAGAAATCGTGTTTGATGGACCTTATTGGAAATAAAATGTGATTGGTTAAATGGTTTACATATTATATGACTGCATATTAGATCTATATGTGGTGTGGTGAGGTGTGGTGTCGTGTCGTGTCGTTTGGTGTCGTGTGGCATTCCGTAGTGTAGTGTAGTGTTTTAACTAGAAATCAGAGTCATGAGTTATGATCAATTAGGTCTTCGTGTTTTGTTTTGTTTTTTGAAATCCAGTCGTTCATATACTTTGTGTATTTAACATGTAGATTAAATTGTTATTTTACGAAATATTTTCAATTTTAATTCAAAAATATACTTATAATTTTTATGTTTTAGTCCTATTCTTATTAAAGCTATCTTGCACAGTCATTAAAAGACTAATTGAGATAGGCCAAATAAAACTATAAGTCTATAAGGTGCAATACTAATACGTTTGCAAAATGGAAGTCGATCTATATTAAATTATTACAATGCCATGAATAGATTTAGAACATTGACAATAATGTTACCATTCTAAATTAATTGCTTCAGATCGTATTATTTAGATGTTTTCATTTAAAGATAATTTTAGAAATAAAAAGTTTAAAGACATGTTCTTGTTTATGATTTATACTAAGAACCCTGGTAATGTTTTGAATTATCATCTTACACAGCAAGACAGGAAACGACAAAAATATTATAGGCCAGCCATATAGGAATACTTGACCAAAAATAAAATAAGTAAAAATAACAATAAAATTAATACTTCTGGCGGTAGTTAGTATTAAAATAGTTAAATCAACATAAAATGAAGAAAATACTAACTAAAACTAAGTTGTAAGATAGTGTAGGCTCATAACCAATATGGCTGTCTGACGCCCTAGACACCTTGAAGTTTATTCTGGAAATTCCGATTACGTGGTTTCCTATATCTATATTTAGTATGTTTTAAGATTTGAATATTCCCAAAATTACCAAGCTGAAACGGAATATAAAAAACTGCATTTGTTATTTTATATAAAAGAATCATTTATATTTGGCTGCTAAAATGTGAGGTCAACCTAATGCGACCATTAATGTGGTCGTGTATAGACTTGGTGGGGGGAGGGGGGGAGCTTTGTGCGGTCACCCATACATTAAATTTGACATCAAAATTGTTGTTAGTCATTAATACAAAATACAAAAAGACGACACACCGTCTTGACCCCCCCCCCCCTTCGCCCTCTCCCTCATCACGCATCTTCACAAAATTAAGGACCCCCTCCTCTCTACGAGTATGAAGTCATTTATGGACGACCCCAAAATGCATGATACTAGGGCGTTAGCTTATGACAATAAAATGGGTTGGTTTTAGAGTTATAAAACACAAACAACGGCAGAATTATGACGAATTATTAAAAATTCACAGAAATTGAAATTTACTTAGTCAAATAGCGTCAGATTGCGTAGTGAGGTGATAACCAAAATTTAAATTGAATATTATACTATGTAATGCATAGGGTCTACATTGCATTCACACAAGCATACAGACTAACCGTTACAATCAACGAAAAATGCAATACCGTCTGTGCTTACAAGAGAGGTTTTGGATAGTCATTTTTTTAGGTAAAAGATATCTAGATTGAATTATTTTGGACTAAACTCCCTAGATGCGTTTCTTAGTTACCATTTCGGGCCTGGTGATCATAGGGAATATTAGGTAAAATGTACGTATGTATTTGTTCTCAACAAATTAGGAGACATTATGATCAGTTCTAGATCTAGATATATGCATAGGCTTTAAAAATATGGGATACCCATGTGAGGGTGTACTCGGATATAAGGCTGGGATCACAACTCAGGAGTTAGCAGTAGTTCGTACTACAACCTATTGTAAATACTCGTAACTTTTAAATTTTAAAAATCATAATAGGCCACAAACCGTTAGATTTAATTAATAAGCTTGAATTACTTTGACGACTACGATCTAGATTTATCTTGAAAACATAAGAAATCGTCAATTTATGGAACCAACACTTTAAACGATTGTGGATGCGTAAGGATGGCGTATGGTGGGGAGAGGTTCCATACGGACATCACATCATATAAATCTTTCTTGTTAATAGCATAAATAAACCGGGAGTGATCTCCCCTAAACTTTCTCGAATAGTCTTATATGAAACAACAGGGGGTGGCAACTCGGGAGATAGATAATAATAGAATAAAATCTCGTAGAAAAAAAAGAAAAAATATCGAGACTGATTTTAAAAAATGTCTGACCAACAAAACTTTGATACCAAAAGGTCGAATGATAAGTGACCGACTGCTTCAAGGCAGAATGCTAAATGACCGACAACTTCAAAGCAGATTGCTAATCAGCAGACATGAAGTAAAACAGAATTTACTGTCGGTCATTTGCCTGTGACGAGTTTTTGCATGTCTTGAGGGTGAAGCTGAATTGCACAAGCGCTTAACCAGCTGTAAGAAGAATCCAGGTGATGTCAACTTTATTCCCAATAAAAATTAAAGAAAAGACCATCTCCCCTCACGTTACCGAAACTGTTTAGTGTTGAAGGCAATAAAAGCTGTGTCTGCCTTAACTGTTCTGATTAAGGTCAAGCACATCAGTGAATGGTGGCCAAAATTTGTTCCACGTTTTGGTAGTCTGTATCCATTTTATAACTTAAGAGGACTTAGCCTTTTGATGGTAGGAACGGGAAGGGTGTGGCAAGTGGTCAAGTACACAGAGACTGACAATATTGGCACTTGTCCATGTGGCAAGTGGTCAAGTACACAGAGACTGATGATATAGGCACTTGTCCATGTGGCAAGTGTGAACACTCGGACACACCCAGCAAAGTGTGGGGGGAGATTATGATAGTGACAGCCACACACGTGGTGTTTGATGACAGTGAGGCGAGACGTACAGAATGTGTTGTAGGTTTTGATGACGATAGAAGTCCTGTGGTCAGTCTTGATGGCTGGAAGGTCAAGACGGACCCATTTTTTACTGACAGGTGTGAGCTCATTTGTGTATCATGTGACCTGAAAATGCTTGATAAATTGAAAAAAAAGCTTTTGATCTTTGATAATGTATCTCAAGTCTTGAGTTACAAATATAAGGATTGTATTAAAGTTGACAAGTTGACCGTTATAGTGTCACATCCTCATGGATGTCCTAAACAGGTCTCTGTAGGACAATGGAAACAAGAATATTTTAGGAAGGGCTGGTACAGGTACACGTACACAACATGTACATGTCCTGGCTCCAGTGGAGCGTTTGTCTACATGTTAGGGTATCATAGGTGGTCTCTTACCCACAGTGCAGCAAACTCAGAAGAAAACTATAGTGGGCAAGCTTTACATAATCGATACCGGGAGTATTGGGAAATGGGAGAAATGTAGACTAACATTAAATTGCATTAAATCAGGTTTTCTTTACAAAAATTCTAAAGAAGATAAGCGAGTGCATTTGCACAATCTATACAAATACATGTGCGAAAAATATCATTTCTCTTCTTTGTTTGAATGTTTAGTTAGCCAAGTTTTATTCTAGCGAAGAAAGTGAATTAATATTTATTTTGAACGATTGTTTAGAGGGATTTAAAAAAATAAAAACATTTTCATTTTTTTTTAATATGATAGAAATAAATCGGGAGTAATCTCCCCTAAACTCTCTCATATAGTCTTATTTATCATTAAGGAAGATAGTGTTATTGGAATGTAAATTTATTTTTTTTTAGTTTTTAGTACTTCGCACCAAACACCAAATGATCGCGTACCAAAATGTGTATAATAGCACGAAAACCTTGTATTTTATAAAGGAACCATTGATATTTTTTTTTAAGTGAATTAAACATTTAATTAAGTTTCAATTTATGTCACATGAAATGGTCATTGAGTCTTTACCTACATGAAAAGTTTGAAACAAATTGATATTTTTTTAGAAATCTAAAATACCGTAAATTACTACTTCCGGTTTCCGGAAACCACTCAAAACGTGAAAGATTTAAGATAATACCTTTTCATACCAATGTATAAAATTCCGTTAACCTAATTGAAACTGTACTTAATGTATGGGTATTTTACAAAACGGAACTTGAGTATAATAGCACTGGCGTTTATCGGAGATCATTCAAATATATTTAAAAAATATAAGTAAAAGATCCTCTATTTATATATAAAAAATTTCTAGCTGGAAACATCACTGATGTTATATTATTCACACACAAATAGAAGTATCACATCCGATTGCCGGAAATTGTTCAGTAGTTAAAAAAAATACTGCACATACAATTTAATGCATAAAAAAACTTCTTCACACTTTAACGGCTTTCTAGTAGTTGGACTTTAAAAAACGGAAGAAGAGTGTGTAACACTTCCGGTTATTGGAAATCGCTTAAAAATTGAGACCAAATTACAAATTTTATATAATACTTACAAATGAAATTTCGTCAACATTACTGAAATGGTACTCTAACAATCGTGTTTACGGATATACAGACAAAATTGCAAAAGCAAGTTTTTTCTTTTCCAAACGTTTGTTTAAAAAATTTAGCAAAATTACAATACATCCTTTATTTTCCGTATATGAAGTAAGGAGGTATAAAACAGCTAAAACTATCAAAATGTTTTATTTTTCAGGACAATTATAACACATCCATTATACTTCCTTTATTTCATTCATATCATGTTTGTTTTCTTCATTCACTTTTTTACTAGTTTTGATTACATTTTAAAATTATATACATTTAAATGAAAATGTGAAGGTTAATGTCAATGTAAGTGAATGTGAGTGTGAATTTAAACGTAAATGTGAAGTTGAATGTAATTGTCTAAGCGCCCATGACGACTCAAAGTACGTTTGACTTTTTTCTTTTGTTATTAGATTGTTAATTTTATTGTCATTTAAGTGATTTTTATTCAGTAAAAAATTAATCTTTTTTCCTTAAGAGTATAGTGTTACTGCTGTATTAGTTAGCAATATAAAATATATCTATATTCCACTAAAACTAGAGTTTGTTTACTAATTTATATATATATATATATATATATATATATATATATATATATATATATATATATATATATATATATATATTTACTTTGTCTGTTTGGCTACAAGAGAGCATCTGCACTATATGTAGAACGGTAAAATACGTATTTATGTAGAGAATTATGTTAATTTTTACCAAACTGTTAAACACAAATTCATTTAAAGACGTTAATTAAGTTATTGATATTTTCAATAGTAGAAACACCACTTTAATTATAGATGTTCAGAACATTTTTATATATATATAGTGTCGTCACATGATTTATTTACTTTTTTCACAACATACATGGAAGACCATGTTGCCCATTCAAAAATTAAACGCATTATAAAGTTGAATTTTCTTTCGGCTATAGCTTTAACGTTACGTCTGTTTACTTTTTTTTTTAGGTTCCAATACTATTATCAATTTTTAATAGGATACGCTGGGCAGTTCTTCTAATTTGACTGTACAATAAATTTATCTATCCTAGATCTAGAGATTCTAATCTAGATCTACCGATAGGCCAAACCTAAATTAATTAGTTAGAAACATAAAACAAGTTAAAATGGATAAAGAAATTTGATACGAAAATAACTAGTGGAATCGATAGGGATAATGTTATGGATAATGAAATGGGATATGGACGGAAATAAGGATACGGGTGTGTTTAAAATAGAGATAGTGATAGGGATAAGAATATTAATAGTTACAGGAATAGGTAATGGATGGAGATAGCGATAGGAAAATAAAATGGCATAGGGAAAGATAATATAGGGAAACGGATATGTCTGAAATAGGGATAGTGATAGCCATAACAATAGACATATTGATAAGGATGTGGATAGATGTAAGCCCTGCTAGGGGGGATCAATACTATCTACCCTCCTACTACTAGGCTTATCTAATTAAACTGTCCAGGTCAGTGCAACCGTGGTAAAACCCACAGTGGTAAACCCTAACCTTAGTCTACGCTAAAAAAAAATATTTAACAATTTAATAAAATTTATTTAACAAAAATATGGAGCCAAAATTTAATGGAAAAATATGGCCTAATTTTAAAAAGTAGACAAAACAAAACACTCAAGTTGACTCAAGACATACAAAACTCAACAAAACAAAACAGAACTCAACGGAGCAAAACACCCAATTTTGGACTACCGTCCTAGAAAGAGGAAAAATAGACAAATCAATTTAAAATGTAAAAAAGGTTATACACAAGGCACTAAAATGACACACAATTGAAAATAAAATGGATATTGTACAAAATGAACTTTCAAATGAAAGTAGTACAAAGAACACACTTAAACTTAAATATCAGGTCACTGAGCATAAAACTACTAGTTCAATGCACACAATTATCAGTCTCGACAAGAGGCTCACATAAATGAAAGTAAAATCTACATTAATCCATGACTAAACCCAGACCATCATACTATCACGTGGTCTGGATTCAACATCCATTGAGACTTCTCAAAGTCGAAGTGACTAAATAGTACGTAGTCACTTCGTATACAAAATAAGAAAACTATTAAAAGGAAAACATAATAAAACAGTATAAAAATAGCTCTACGTTACCATACACCACAGAAAATACGACACAAACACTTCAACACACAAGCCTCGACATTCCCACAGAATGTCCCTCCCTGTCCACACACCACATTCACGAACTAAAAAACCAATACTACGCACAAGAAAATAGTCCCTAATACAACAGTAACTAACATTTAGGACATAAAACAAAGTTGAACCACACACCAAAACAAAGTTTGCATAAGTAATAATGATTTTCAAATGGTTTATAATCATATCAGCGCCAGAATAGCGGACTACTTAACTAAAAACCACAACAATCCTCAAAGGAACACAAAAAGCGACATTCACCTTTTGTAATAAAATAATTAAATAACTCCCCAGCCCTTACATAAAGGATAAGGGAAAGGAATAAGAAAGGGATAAGAGACATCCATCAATCCGTCCGTCCATCCATCCGTCCATCTATCCATGTCATGTCATGTCATGTCATTCCATGTCATGTCATGTCATGTCATGTCATTCCATGTCATGTCATTTCATGTCGCAGATAACGTGTAAGTGTCATGTCATGTATCAAGTGGTTTTGTTTACTGTCTTACCATAGGTCAAAACTAGAGTACTCACAGACTTGTTGTATCTGCTTTGTTGAGATTACGTAAGTGCACTTAAGTCTACACTTGAGAGGTTGAGGTTAACTTTTAAAACGCGCTGCATATGTGTCCAGCAGTTATTATCTAACACACGGGTTCCCAAACTGGGGGTCGCGAACCCAGGGGGTCGCGAAGAGCTTTCTGTGGGGTTGCAACTAGTAGACTAAACCTTAGCAATGAAAAAAAAAAGAAGAAGAATATCTGAAATGTTTGTCATCGTGAAATATATTCATCCGGTTGATGGCAAAGAAGAGTTGACATTTTGTGGAGATATCATGGAGAAAATAAATATGTTTTTTTAACCTGGATGATTAAAATGGGAAAACGGCTGTGGGATTTGTACGGATGGTGCACCATCTATGTTTAAGTTAAGATCGGGCTTTCAGAAAATAGTAAAAGATTTAGCTCCCTAACCAAGGAGAATCCATTGCATGATTCACCGATATGCCCTCACCAGCAAGACTCTTCCGACTCCATTGCTAATGCTAATGAAAGTCGTAAATTATGTTAAATCTGGAGCCCTAAACACTTGTCTGTTTAAAGAACTGTGCAAAGATATGAATTAAGATCAAGAGATTCTGCTTTTCTACACTACAGTACGCCGGCTGTCAAAAGTAAATAGTGAATCGTGTTTTTTAATCGAAAAATGAAATCAAGTTATTTTTGGAAGTGCAAGGGAAACAATACCTTTTGATATACTTTAACGACAAAGAGTGGTTGAAGATAGTATCATACCTAGCAGATATATTCGAACATCAACATAAGCTTAACCTGAAGCTTCAGGGAAATAAACGAATATTATCTCTTTTAATGATTATCAAAGCTGCGAAATTGGCGAAGAAAAATAAATCTTGGAAATATTGCCATGTTTGATGAGTATGATTGTGAGGTATATACAAATTTACGTTACCCATTCTCTGCTTCCCTTGAAGTTGCGAGCATTCCAAATGAATTACAAGATACATTCTCAAATGTGCGGAATGATTCCGCGTCAGATGAAAAACTGCTCACGAAATTTCGGTGTAGTATGCACCACACATATCCAAACGTGAAATTGATTGCCTTTCGAGTTTAAGTTCCTTTTGTGTCTACATATCTTTGCGAGAATAGATTTTCAACACTTCTCCAGTTAAAAACATAACAAGAAATAAATTAAATTCTGGGAATGACATGAGGTTAGCGTTAACAAAAACTCAACCGTGAATGTTGAGGCTAGTGTATAGCATGCAATTTCACCAATCGCATTTAAACAGTTATCAAGGATGATTCATATTGAAAGTCTACTAGAAAATCTTATTTTGGTACTGATTAATTTCCTTATTAATTTTGACTTTTTAATTCTATGGGTGTCGCGGGTCACTTAATTTTTATAAAGGGTGGTCGCCACTCGAAAATGTTTGAGAACCACTGATCTAACACAGACGTTTTGAGTTGGTTTATTATGTAATATATAACCTTGTTATGTGGAAATAATGTCCCTTTTTAGTGCTAGTTTGTTTTCGCTGTACAGAATTCCTAAGGAAGATAAAAATGTTTCCATTTTGAACCTGACGGTCCAGGGAGCTGAAAATCTAGAGTTTTCTTAATTCCATGAATTCAGCTTGTGAAGGTAGGGCCCTATAGTGTGGTCAATATTATGACCTGACTCCAGTTGCGTAGCTACCGTAAAACTAGCGAAGCAAGGCAGTGTGGCCTAGGAAAATATGGGCCATTTTTCCTCTTTTAGAAAATTTAAACTTTTACATTGGAATTTAATATTTGTTTTATATAAAAAAAAATTAATCGAAATCCAGTTGTTTTTCGACTACAGAAATAATTAAAAGTTAATTAAATAATTAAAAGCCCCCCCTTTCCCCCCCCCCCCCCGTCTTTTCTTACTGTACAGGCAGTGGCATTTAGTTAGGAAGGGGGGGGGGGGTGTCGAATAGGGCCCAGATGTAATAATAAGATTACAGGGGCTGCCGCAGTGCGTGCTAGACATTGAAAGAATTATCCTATAAATAAACTTGAATTTTGAATCTTTTTTAGATTGGCACCCGGCACTCGTAAATTTACATGTATCTCTACAAACCTCAACTGACTAGGAAATTCCCCACCCCATAGACCTAGACCTCCCTCCAAAATGTCTACCCTCCCCCTAAATTCCATCCTACTAAACATCCATGATAACAACTGAGCCATTTTTAAAAATAGCAACCATGGACAGTGCTTTCACAACAATTCCAACGTCTGTCAAAGTTTTTATACTTTCTATTTTTATATTAATGGCATTTCATTTGTTGATCTAATCTTTAATCAATATAACGCTACTAACGCATTAAGTTTTTTTTGTTTTCATCCAATCGCCAAGAAACTTTGGAATGTCGTTTTTTTCAGACATTTTTCTGAAAAGGTGTCTGAAAGAAATTCTGACTTTTGGGAAGGTTTCTGCCATTAAATTTTTATTTTATTTCGGAGGGCGTCGCCCCGGCAGTAAGGCGGTGCGTTGTGTCACCCAGAGTTTCTCAGCGGCTATCTTTGCACCTGGGGTCCGTTGATGGTTATAAGGCGCAGCGGGTCAGCTTTACTACTTAATTCAGCGGTCAAATTGCACAGGTGCATCAGCCGGTGCCCGGGCGGTCGTATCACCCGGTGCGCTCCGTGTTTACCGATGAGCACTACTATTCATTTTAATGAGTGCTATTCTCTAGGGATATGTAGGGCTACTAAAAATCGATTACTAAATTGAATATGGTATGTCCTCTATCGCAGTAGTAACAGTTGGACGCCCCGAGTTACGAAGCGGCTACCTGAGTTATTAAAGATCCGTTAATTGTGCGTCCTGCGGAGTCAGGGGTGCTGCTTATTTTACAATCAAACTGCGCTAGGGGCAGCTTTCGACGCCCCCGGCTTACGGATGACACCAATCACAAGAGTAGCTTACACTAGGGACACTGTGGGCCTCTACGTTCGATGATTACACCAAACCAGAGGTTGCATCCGACTACCTACTGTAGTGTAACCATTCACTCCCGCAACGCTATTGATACATGAGCGGTCGCAGAAAAGTTTTCAACCTCCCTATTACGGAGGAGGAATAACACACTCAATGCTTTCATACAACACGCTTAAAGGCGTCTGAGCGGTAATGTGGATAGACCTCCGCCACAGTAACAAAGATAAAAAAAAAATAGCAGCGGCTTTGTTTACATTTTAACTATCTGGGTTTAAGAAACAATGTCACACGACTTAAAATACACAAATGGTAATGCGTTGATGAAACCCTTAAAAAAAATTTCGTTACCCTGGTATCTTGGATTAGATAGCAGCATCGTGAACGGGTACGCTAATTAGTAAAACGTTCTATAACATTCCACGGTAATCGGGAATGGGATTTCGATGTCTATGATGGAATTTTTTAATCTCATTATTTGCTCCTTATGTTGATGTTATTTTTTATGAAACCAGAGGCGTAGCAAAGGGGGGGGGGGCGCCAAAATGGGTTGGAAAAACAAATTATCAATAGTTTGCTCCCGAGGGGGGCGCCAAATTGAAAGTTTGTCCCCGGGGGCCGGGAAGGGTCGCTACGCCTCTGTATAAAAAAATTGTAGATCTGCCTTTAAGTGAGAAATTTTGCGCTGCTAAGAATCGAACATACAGAAGCAGCTAAAATGAATCTCAGAAAACTTATTAATCATTTTGCAATTTAATCATGCGCAATTTTTTTATTGTGTTCGTCACATGGTCGGATGATACCCTACGCGTTTACTAATGGTCTAAAGGTGTCACCCCATCGCCCCCCAAAAAAATTGCATTTTCGGTGGGATGTCACCCCTCTCTCACTTATCTTTTATTATTTTAGCTGGATACTGCTTAGTTTTGACACAAAATTGTAAAAAATCTTGTCATTGTGTCACTCTTAAATGTTGTCATCAGATGCGGACTCTGTTTGGTAACTTTAAAATACTACAAACTGACTGTAAAACTGTAACATTTTTTACAAAACTACGGGTTAGTACGCCTACATAATAATATAGTATAAATACAAAATCAGCTCGAATAAAATGCTAAATGTACAGAATATTTATATTATTTAAAACCCTCCATCGTAAGCAGCAGACGGTTTCTTGATAAACAAAGGGGGCAACTGACTCCCGTCACAGATGGGTGGCCACATAGACCCCCTACGGACTCCTACGGAGTTCCGAACTCGAGACTTTAGAATAAAAGTCGCACGGTAGACTTTCCGACCACGTCGTCCCATTAAGGAACCAATGGGTTTTCAACTTAGAGCTCCATTGGCAACGTTATAGCGGTATATACGTCAATTTATTTTAGCAAAACTTAAGTTGTCAGCTACATTTAGGCGTAAACGCTGTGACTTGCTGGTATTGAGTTTTAATAGATGTCAAGGATCCTATGTATTCTTGTATAGAAAACACAACACACATATAACATCCTCCGTCGTTTTGATCGCAAACTTATTACCCAGAACCTAGGCCTCGTGTTTAACAACTTAATTATCTAATTACACAGAAACTTAGTTTACTGCTGGGCGACTTGATTACACAAATACATTAAACTTTACAACATGAACATAAACACACAAACACTGACCTAACGCCTAGAACCCACACCAAGCCTCTGCTTCCGTTAATTAGAATGTTTAATGATTTTGCATCAATGACCACATTTAAATCTACACGTAAAATGGCCTGTCTCACTTTTCAAAACAATATAAAATAGATCAATTATATATATATATATATATATATATATATATATATATATATATATATATATATATATGTCTATTTAGAAGAGTCTACTTGATTTTGAAACACGGTGGCTAGTGAAAATAATTTGCAGGAAACACGGCAATGTGATAATCATGCCATTTAAATTTCATTATTTAAACTTGAGAGATATTAATGTAAATCCGTAAGTATACTATAATTATAGTTTACAGTGTACTAAATACCTTCTCTAAAAACATTGTCAGAGGATAAAACACTATGGTGAGAATGAAATCTCTAAATATTTAAATTGTCTCTAACATAGTTTTGTTATAGTTTTGTTGTTAATGCGTTAGGTAAATAAACAATTATCTCACAAACAGCCAAACAATATTTGATGACTGGCTCTGGCTGACAAGGCAAACGATGTTTTGACACGAGCAAAACTTAAGATACGAGCACCAGAAGCTAATTATTTACTTTACGTGGAAACCAAACGCCCCAAATAATATAAGTGACAGTTGCCTAACTCATTCCAGCAGTATTTTGAAAAAAAATCTTCCTTGGCCAGGTATTTTTTAAAGCGGCCAACAGGAGAAAGTGAGGATAACATGGCGAAAACCTCAAAGGCCAATGAAGAGAAAAGTGATGATGAAAATTAAACGAAAGTAACAAAAATTTATAGTAGCATTTTAGTTCCATTATATTCAGTGACTTTTAGCTAAGTTCAATTAATTTTATACAAAAAGGTTCGTATAAAGAGTGTAACGAGTAAGTGAACTAAAATTGACCAAAAGAGTTTAGCATTAATACTGTAGCTACTAAGTGCACCAAGTGAAGCTCCTCCACCAATCTCCTCCTACCTACACCTCAGACAACATCTTCCGTAAGATAGTAGGCTGATTTCCAAGGTAAATACACTTCATAAAAACCTGTTTATTTCCTTACATTTTCTTTTAATATTTTTGTATTCTATTTGTTATTATTAATAAATACATTTTCTTATTAAAACACACTTAACAAAGGGCTCTTAGGGGGAGGGGGTGGGGGCTTTTTGGGGGATTCGAACTGACTTATGATAGTTCAATTATATTCATTTGGGGAATTGCTTTGCATTCCGAGCAAAATTAACGCATTTTCCGATTACAATTTGTCTGAACAAGTAGGCCTACATTGCTTGAAGAAATGAACATATAAGAATATATAGGAGACAACTGTGTGCATCCACTGACGGAACATAAATTTCATTGTTACTTCCCTTTGACCATCTTATTTTTAATTCGTTATGTCTAAGTACGAAGGTTTTATTATCAGTCAGTAAAGAAAAAAAAAATGTGTTAAGTCTCAGCTACAAACTTGACTGCCGACATTAAGTCTCAGCTACAAACTTGACTTCCGACATTAAGTCTCAGCTACAAACTTGACTTCCGACATTAAGTCTCAGCTATAAACTTGACTGCCGACATTATGTCTCTGACTGCCGACATTAAGTCTCAGCTACAAACTTGACTGCCTACATTAAGTCTCAGCTATATACTTGACTGCCGACATTAACTTATTAAGTCTCAGCTACAAACTTGACTGCCGACATTATCAGCTACAAACTTGACTGCCGACATTAAGTCTCAGCTACAAACTTGACTGCCGACATTAAGTCTCAGCTACAAACTTGACTGCCGACATTAAGTCTCAGATACAAACTTGACTGCCGACATTAAGTCTCAGCTACAAACTTGACTGCCGACATTTCTCTTCACTACCATCGTGTTTTGTTTATCATCAACACAAAACATTAAGATTATTAACGATAATAAAATGAATGAAAGAAACTTTGAAATATTCTAAAACTTTATTGACATCCATACAAACAGTTTGTAAACAAATACAAACTGTTGATTAATTATTGAAACAAAAATGTACAAATGAAATCCACAAAGTTCATACAGATTAATGATCTTAATGATTAATTCATAATTAATAAGCAACAAAATACATGTTTGCAGCAATAAACATTTGTTTATAATTTTGTTTATGTGTCTAACAACTCTAAACGAATGACGTGAAAGAAACTAAACAATTTATTTCTTGTCTACATTAAAATACAAAGTTGCTGATGACACACAAGTTTAATGGAGGGAGCCGCCATTTTGTTTGTTTACATTTGACAAGGGGAGAGAACCAACAGTTACAGATGGATCAATACAACACATCCTCCCCACTATAATTTCCTTCAGAGTTTGATCCACTGTGGGGACGTGACAACCACCCGACATATCCCACTATGTAGACAAGTGCTCCACTGGAGCCTGGACATGTACATGTTGTGTACGTGTACTTGTACCAGCCTCTCCTCTCATGTATGTGTGTCCATTGTCCTACAGAGACCTGTTTAGGACAGCCATGAGGATGTGACACTATAACGGTCAACTTGTCCACATCATAAAATCCCATGTATTTGTCCTCTACTTTCCTGCATAGACCTTCAAAGTGCCGACACATCTTGTCCAGTTCATCAACCAACTCTAAGTCACATGACACACATGTAAACATACACCAGTCTCCCTCAATGTGTGGCATACCCTCCACCCCCCAGCCATCAAGACTGACCCCAGGACTTTTATTGTCATCAAAACCTACAACACACCTGGTCTGTCTCGCCTCACTCTCATCAAACACCACATGTGTGGCTGTCAACACACGAACCTCCCCCCACACTTTGCTGGGTGTGTCCGAGTGTTGACACTTGCCACATGGACAAGTGCCCTTGTTGTCACTCTCTGTGCACTTGACCACCTCACACACCCTCCCCGTCCCTGTCCTCAACACGTCACTTCCTCTGGTGTTATAAAATGGATACTGACCACTGAAGCATGGAACAGACTTTGGTCTCTCTAGACTGGTGTACTTGACCTTTATCAGGACCGTTAGGGCAGACAAAGCTTTGATTACCTCCAAGATGATGACGTCATGGTAACTTGAGGGGAGATGATCCAAGTTAAAATCATTAACAGGTATAAAGTTGACATGACCTGGATTCTTCTTACAGCCGGTATAGTGCTTGTGTAAGTCAGCTTCACCTCCATAGCAGATCTCGGCTTCATGATGTCCTGGAGAGGTACAAGGGGAGATAATTTTGATAGTATTTTATCATATCATTTTATCATTTTATGATATTTTATTTCGTTTGTTTGTTTTTGCATGGAAATTTCATTAAATATTAATTATTTATAACCTTAGATTCTTCTGTAGTTTTAAAAACAAAAATACCTTTACCTGAAATAAATGGTTCTGTCCCATTTCCTGTTTCTTCCATGCTTTAACCTTGACCTCCAAACCTGAAACAAGAGAATTTGTTGCCATGTAAACTGTTTTCTACCATAGCTGTTCAACAGTTTTCTGTGAAAATCTCTTTGTTGCTAAGTTTTAAAAAATCTTTGTTTATTATAACCAAATAAATAATCAATTCATTGAGAAATTGTATTTAGCGAAACTAATACTAATAAGAATAAAATGTGACTGATTAAATTGTATATTATACAACTGCATATTAGATCTATATATAATGGCTAGTTACTGTTTTTACTTATTATTTCCCAGTATGTTACATAGTTCATGAAATGTCTAAAAAAATCAAGAGTATATGATTTGTTTGAGCAAAACTAAAGTGGTTTACCTAGCAATAGCATACACCCAATTACAGAATACACATAGTAGCAAAGTTCTATATTTAGATATGGTAGAAATTGGCTTTCTATTGTCAGTGCTTGTTATCTTTTCTTCCTCCAATATTTCCTAGTGTGATCTTGTATTTCCTGTGAAAACAAGCATATAATTAGCCTACACTTAATTACAAAAACATGAATGTTAAGCAATTAGCTTGTAAAAAAAGTTTAATTAGAGTGCTTATGTATGAATCACTCACATATTGAATTTCTACCCTTTATTCTGGTCAGCATTACAGTATAAATTAACCATTTGACAAGGGTGGAATAAGATTGTAGGAAAAAAAGTCACAGGAAAAAAGTCACAAATGTTTATTTGCATGGAATTATATGTATTTTGTAAATCAACTTACAATTTCTAAAATGTAATGTAAATGTTAAATATATATATGTGGGTTGTATACATATTTATAACACACATAAAAGATTTTTAGTGCAAAGATTGTCGGATTTAATTGTAACTCTGACAATCATACAATATTTATTAGAATTTAATATATTTGTGTTTCAATCGTGTTAGTGAAATAATAACTTTAAATTAGCATGAAGTAACATAAAGACGTAGTTAATGTGACTTGCTGCCCTCAACTCATCACAACAATAGTTCAACCATCTGTACTGCCCACAAGTATTCATGCTCATTACATAACAAAGCAAAGGATCAAAAACAGAAAGCCGACAAAGTACAAAGGCTGTCATTGACGCGAAACGTCAACAACACACAATATGAATAATTATGGATGGACACAATGATGATCTAGAAGCTCCTAGTTTTTTAAAATAAGTTTTTATTAAGTTAGATCTCTAGATTCTACTCTAGTAATACAGTTAGAATCTAGACTAGACTTAGACGTATTACTAAGTAAGTAAGTAATTAGATCTAAATCTAGATCTAGACCTAGATTCTAGATCTAGATCTAGATCTAGATTTCTAGATTCTAGATCTAGATAATAGATAATAGATGAAGAATCTAGATCTATCTAGAATCTAGCTAGATCTATCTATAGATCTAGAATCTACATCTAGAATCTAAAGTCTGAATATTAAAATAAAAAAAAATAGTAGAGTAAATATAATTATTATTTATTAATTATAAAAGTAACTAGATCTAGATCTAGTTCTAGTTATCCGCATTAAACTTAAACAACTCATGACGTCAGATGGCTGAATTTAATCATAAGTCGGATGATTGTCGTCTGCTTAAATGATATAGGGCTAAGCCATAGTATTTATAGGTCAAACAACAAAGCTAAAGTTAAAACTACATCGAGTATCTGGTATCGGTAATATTTTTTAAATTACATTCCTTTTCAAAATAGACTTTAGGTCTAAGCAGGAAAAACAAGTAATGTAATACTTAAAGCCATGCCATAAAAGTCTTATTTGGGGCCTACAGTAATAATTATAGAATTAAAAAATAAAGAACCAATTTTTCATTCAAATTATTTAGATTTAGATCTAGATCTAGATTCTAGATGTAGATTATATTTTTTAGCGCAATTTCCATTCTGGAGAATTGCGTTTATTAACTCGTCATTTCTGGGAATGGATGGATGAATGTATGGATGAATGAATGTATGGATGAATGAATGTGTGTCCGGGCTTTAAGTCGTATCTCCTCCTCAACGAAGCAATATCGATGACTAGTTCCAAAAGCAATTATGTTAAGCAAGTTACGAGAATGAGCATAGGCCATAAAAATTCCGGGTTTCTTTCATGTATTTCCCGGAAAAGCCAAAAAACCTCGAAAAAATTCAGTTTTTGGCCCATATCTCGGCAACCAGACCACTTAGCGACTTGAAACATGTACCAATCGATTCCTGCCATAATTTAGAACAATATTGCCGAAGAAAGTTTTCAAAAATATCCTTTCGTTCGGTCACAAAAAAATTTTGAATTAATTAAATTTGGACCGAATTAGTAGGCATTTTTTCCAACCACACCACACGCGTCATCACGTTCAATAGCTGTGCCATCGCGTTCCATGGCTGCGCCATCACGTTCAGTAGGCGCGCAATGGTTTTTAGTCATGTAACTCTATTGTAAATAAAACATGTAAAATACTGAAAAAAATTAATAAAAAACGTTTTAATAACTAACCAATGGTTTTACTAACCCTGCTCTTGATTTACGCTACGACAGAGCTATTTTTAGATAACGTAAGGAAATTGCGCTAAAATTGTCACTAGACTTTTTAATTACCTTGTTTTATCGAGTCTGCCCACAAACAACTTTTTTGCACAGATTTTTCTTGGTTTGTAAGCCAAATCAGAGACATAATTTATTGATTATTTTAAAATTAAGTCTCTACAGTGTAAATTGGAGTTTTTTATTCTTAAATATACATAAACATTTTACATGTAAGGTCTATGCTAGTATTAGTAAGTTTGTGAAATATTTTTAATTTAATTTTAAAATAATAATTCACTTTTAATATACTGTAGGTACTAGAGGCTAGAGTCGAATCCAGCTTGAACTCGAATCTTTAAAAACAGCTGTAAAAATACTACAATTTAATGGTTTAGTGTCGATATGGAATCTACCCAAAATCTACCATCAAACCTCCCCTAGTAACTAGTAATATTAATTAAAACTTTAATAAACCTGAAGTATCATAAGGATTTTTTAGGGTCTAAATATGAGAAGTGATATTGGTAAAATCTTAGTTTAGCGTCGTAAATTCGGCCAAAACTAGTAATGTGGGAGAGAGTGAATTAATGAATATGTCATTAAATATGAGTATATTTTCGTATATTTTGATTAAATATTATAGATAATTGAATAATAGATCACCATTTATGGTTAAATCAATTTAAGTATCCTGAAATTAATTTTTATCAACCCTGTTCGAGATAGTAAATTTGCTATTAAAAACAGCAGCCATCTTAAGAAAATGTTATTTAGAGTAGCTTCCCTTTCATTTCTATTCGTATGAAAATGTATTTAAATGTGATTGTCTTGTTGTATAGTCCGTATTACAAAGCATTTTTTTTTTAAATTCTGCCCTTTAAAAACTGAATTTCCTAACAAACAACTTTATTAATTCTAGAAGCATTGTGAGATGCAACTTGTATCCATGTATTAAATCACGTTTTTTTTACTAATTTTTATTTGATCTTACTATTACTATATATTTGAGTTTTTTCTTATTGTTTGAATGTTCACTATTTTCATTTCAGTTTTTTCTTTTCATTAATTAGTGATTCTATCGTAACTTATGACATTTTTTTTTACTTCTCTTTACCTTAATTAAACCCCAACCTCCGTCATATTTTTGTGGTCAATGTCACAACAAGTCATAATGTAAAAAATTACGCTTCACTCTGCCTTATCTAAGATCTCTAACCATAATTTTGACAACATTAAATGTTTGTCATCATTTATATATACAGAGAGACAAAATGTATTATCCACCAGCTTCCCTCGTAAAACATCATCTAAAACAATGAGCCAGTCCACCCCTTAAGTGCGTGTTGTCATTAAGGTCGATCGCAAGTCTCCACCTGCCAGACACATTTTGGTTATCCTTTGTTGTCAAATTGTCAATATCAAGTACCCAAGTGAGTGATATGGGGTTGTCCATAAATGATGTCACATATGATTTGCTACGGGAGTGAGTAAAGATGTGTGACGTCAACTCAGGCGGCTCTGCAAATTATGACGTGTCGGTATCATGAAAGGAGGTGAACGGGGAAAAATATCTAGGTGCTTGACGGAGAACCTGTATAATGCTTTGTTCAATCAAAATAACGATAAATAAGCATTACTATACGTATACCTTGCTCAAAACGAATCATCATGAATATTGCAAGCCTGCTAGTTTAAGACATTTGGCAAAACGGCCTCAACACATTATCCCCGTCAAAACGGCTTGCCACCAAATGCCTGCCAAGGAATAAGCCGCGTCTAATGCGGGGCGTTAGGAATACGGCCATTAGCATGGGCCGCGTTAGAGCACCAGTAAGCTATCGCGCTTTGTAAGATGACGTAAATACTTAAATTCAATTTCGCTAAACTGCGCGAAAATTTAGTAATGTTCCATCGTTTGAGGAAATTTATTTTCTTGGACTTAAATTGAAATATCATGTTGACTGTCTGGCTCTTAATTTCCGAATATATGTATCAAGATTCAGAACTATAATTTACTTTAATATAAGTGTCATCTTATCGTTTATTGTGCCTTTTATAAAGCGCAAAGCAGCTTCAAAATCGGACGGCAATCCTGTTTTCACCAAGCTTCTTTTGGAGCTTAATATGGGTAGTCTAGTTCTATACGGTGAGAGCTTAATACATTTTTCAAGGGCCGAAAGTCTCAAGACAGCAAGCTTGCAGAAATAACCACGAACGTTTAAATGGACAAGTGATAGATGTGTTAGGGGCTGTTTAATGAACACCAACTTATGTAATCAAATTAAACGTCGCTTAAACTACGTCAAAACGGCAGTGCTTGTTTTTTTTTTCTTCTATAAAATTAGCCTAACGGTCGGCGGTACCGGTACATGACGTCACGCGCGAGCGTTAACTCGGTGACGATGTGCTCAGTGGGGGAACGAAAAGGTGGGGTTCAAGAAATGCGACTCAGCATGCTTTTTTACATTTCTTGACCCTCCTTAATAGTCCTATCGTCCCCACTGAGAAAATGGATCACCAATGAATGACACGTCATACTTCTACAGCTGGTCTTTCTCCCACAACCATCCCGTTTTCAGAAAAAAAAACCTGACCCGTCTCCAAAATCACATCGCTGAGTTCTACTCAACATCGCCCCACTACAAATAACGATTTCAATCTGAAACAATATGCTCATATGTTTGCTCTGTAATAATGCACGCTGTCATTACTATCTTAAGAGCGACGTCATTTATGAGCGATCTAATATTGATTTGCTTACTGCAAATAAAGTGTTCACAAGTTCGACCTCCCAACAATTGTTGTTGTCTTGGATGCACACTATTAAGTCTGAAAAGGTCTATTAGTCATTCATGTCAACTATATTTTAAAAAAAAAAGAAAAATTACTATACAAGGGGTCATCCATAAAAGACGTCACGCTTTTTTTGACGAGTTTTACCTCCCCCCCCCCCTCCCCTCCGTCACACTTCGTCACAAAAAGCCAGACCCCCCCCCCTAAAATGACGTCACACCAGAGGCGTAGCGACCCTTCTCGGCTCCCGGGGACAAACTTTCGATTTGCACCCCCTCAACCTTTTGATTTGCACCCCCTTGAAACTTTCGATTTGCACCCCCCCTCCATCATTCGATTACTTTTTCCAACCCATTTAGGCGCCCCCTAAGGTCGGCGCCCGGGGACATATGTCCCGTCCCCCCCCCTGCCCCCCCCCCCCCCCCCCATCGCTACGCCTCTGAGCTGATTTGTTTTTAAACAGCTATATTTTTTCCAAAATCTTGTCTGAACTCTGTCAAAATAGAGTATTTTAATCAATTGTAATTACAATATATTAAAACAGTTTTCTAAAACGCAAAATAACGTCTAAAATTCGTTTTCTATTCTAACCTTTCTTTTTTAGAATGCAAGAGTGTGACGTCGCACCATCTGAACTCCCCCCCCCCCCCATCACACAACGTCACAAAATTACGGACCCCCCCCCCTCCCCCCTACAAGTGTGACGTCATTTATGGACGACCCCCAGGCATATATTAAATCAATACAAAACAATCATATTAAACCACAAAATCAACACAAAAGACATGCGAATAGACAATTTATGGTTTTTGAAACATGGCCGCTGCTTGTATTTACTCATTGTTGTCTCGAACGGGGTAGTTTAAAGTTTATTCCAGGATATTTTTTATTGTTTTTGTCATGGATTGTGATTTGTTATTCAATTATCTGTTATATTATGTAAAATATGACATAAATATGGCCAAATGAAAGAAATATTCATTAGTTACCAATAGTTACCATCATCGCACATTACTAGCTACGTTGGAATTTACGACGCTAAACTAAGATTTTACCGTGATATTTTATACAATATTTTTTTTTAATAGTTTTATTAACATAATAAAAAGACTCTACTCACTTAATTTAAGACTTTTAAAATAAGATGTCGAATAGTCAACATGGCGGTCTGACCCATCATTCTAATCGTCTGAGTCAGTTTGACGTGTATTTTGGAATTCCCGATTACGGGGATTGCTAAATATTTTATTTTTAGATGTGAAAAATCCCAAAGTTAAAAAGTTGAAACGAACTAAATATAAAAACCAACATATTTTTAAACTAAGGAATATTTTATATTTTACTTCATAAGCCCTGTGCAGTGGGGCTTACTGTTGGGGGTGCAACTGAAAAATCGACAATGTAGAAGTAGTGGCGTAGCGAGGTCGGGTGTCACCCGGTGCTGCACTTAATGGTGTCACCCCCTCAGACGCGTAGCGACCCTTCCCGGGGACAAACTTTCAAATTTTCGATTTGCACCCCCCCCCCCCTCAAGTTTTCGATTTGCACCCCCCCCCCTCGAACTTTCGATTTGCACCCCCCCTCAAGTTTTTCACTATATATTTTGCTATTTTTTGCCTTGGTGTCACCCCCGTAAATGGTGTCACCCGGTGCGGTCCGCACCCCCCGCCCCCCCCCCCTCGCTACGCCCCTGTGTAGAAGTATATAGACTGTGGGGGGGGGGGGGGTCAACATTGTGTGGATACGTTAAACATAACATTAAAATTATTGTTGGCCAACAAAACAATATCCTTAAGTTTATCATGCACACAGTTTGTTTAAATTTCAAAACGGCCAAATGTGAAACGAAATCACAAGACAGTATTACAGACAAGTGCATATAATGGTAGTCTATAACTGACGTTAGCATAACATGGAGGGGGGGTGGGGGCGTATCAATTATGATGTGTCATAATTCACATAGTCATTATACTTGAAGATAAATCATGTTATCTTCTGTAAGCATTATTGTTATTTTGAGTAATATAGTAGAATAGAATGTAGACTATGTTATTACATTTTGAATATTGGAAGTTTTTTAAGAAAGAAATACTCAAATTACATTAGATGTCTACAGCGTGTGGTGGGGTGAGGGGAGGTGGGGGAGAATGTGTATAAAGGGCATGTGGACTATGGCGTAAAATGAGAGGTCTAAAAATGTTCTGGAATTTATAGATGGATAGAAAGTTGGAGACGAAGAACGTTAAATAAACTCAACAGCCAAAGCTTTGTTTAACTATGCTTCCTATTGTAAAAATATGTTAAATTTTTAAAAATATTTTAAGCATCCCAATCTCCTTTAACATCGATACTTCAACATTAACACAGCCATTGTGAGGTATTTAAAACATATCACATCCTGTCGTCGTTTCTAGCACGTGAGCATAAATTGTAGTCACGTGACACTCAGGATAAAGTAATCAATTCACAGACCAGGTGAAAAGAGCAATGTTATGGGCGGCAATGACTCAGCGAAATTCACAGTCAGCATAACACGGCGCATTAATGTTATTGTTATCTGCTTTCAACCTGATAAATATTATCAAAAGTCTAAACACGGTGTATGTTTCCTCAAAAGCCCGCTGGCATAATATTAAGCAAGTTGTTTACTTCGTCTATCGTTGACGTTGGTAAGCACTTTGTATATATATATATATATATATATATATATATATATATATATATATATATATATATATATATATATGCTTGTCTCTATCTTTTATGCATTACTATGCCATTCATCGCCATAAAACTATCGGAGTTTGTCTCATATATATATATATATATATATATATATATATATATATATATATATATATATATATATATATATATATATATATATGCTTGTCTCTATCTTTTATGCATTACTATGCCATTCATCGCCATAAAACTATCGGAGTTTGTCTCATACAAAGATCATCACTCACATCATCTCACACAAAGATCATCACTCACATCATCTCATACAAAGATCATCATATACATCATCTCATACAAAGATCATCAGATACTATCATCTCGCACAATGACCATCTTTATATACCCAAATACACTTACTATTAATATGGGGATACATTATGATGTAAAAACAATTTTAAAAATCAACGCATAACACAGTTTACAAATCCCCTCACGATTATATCGCTTCAATACGTTTTGTCTAAGAATCCAGTCTACACAATCACGTACGTGACACTTTGACCTTGGGATTACATTCACGCCCCGGTAAACATGACGTGACACTTTGACCTTGGGAATACATTCACGCCCCGTGACACTTTGACCTTGGGAATACATTCACGTCCCGGAAAACATGACGTGACACTTTGACCTTGGGAATACATTCACGCCTCACTAGATATGACGTGACACTTTGACCTTGGGAATACATTCACGTCCCGGTAAACATGACGTGACACTTTGACCTTGGGAATACATTCACGCCTCACTAGATATGACGTGACACTTTGACCTTGGGAATACATTCACGTCCCGGTAAACATGACGTGACACTTTGACCTTGGGAATACATTCACGCCTCACTAGATATGACGTGACACTTTGAACTTGGGAATACATTCACGTCCCGGTAGATATGACGTGACACTTGGACCTTGGGAATACATTCACGTCCCAGTAGATATGACGTGACACTTGGACCTTGGGAATACATTCACATCCCAGTAGATATGACGTGACACTTGGAATACATTCCGTCCCAGTAGCTATGCGTGACACTATGTCCTTGGAAATACATATACGCCACAGTAGGCATGACGTGACACTTTGTCCTTGGAAAACATTCACCCCATATTTTTACGCCACAGTAGGCATGACTTGGACACTTTGACCTTGGGAAACATTCACGCCTCACTAGATATAACAGTGCTGGGGGCGACGATGACTCAGCTAGATATACAAATAGAGAAATATATTTTACCCAGTCATCATAACACAGCGCTATCCATTTAGCCTTCAGTCAACTCGGTACATGTAATCAATAACAAAACATGCAACTTTTACTCCAACAGCAGATTATCATAAGGAAATAATAAGCAAGCATGGGTTCAACAGCAGATTATCATAAGGAAATAATAAGCAAGCATGGGTTAGGTATGCAATAGATGAATAGAGTCATGTGCATTTGGTAAAATTTGTGATTTAACAAAATTCGATGTTTATTCTTATGTAAATGCTAAAAATAGTGTATGATTTACAGGAACTATTTGATAGTATAATAATTATGTAATTACGTGCATGTAAGCGAACAAAATCGAATGTGCAACTAGAGTGTTGACAGCGTGTGGCATCTAGAATTAGTAGAGTATGCCCTAATATGGTTGGAGAACACAGGATTCAAATTATATAAACAATATCACTGGAGTTCATAATGTAGTAATTCTTTAATATATGCTAGAATTTTAACACATTTAAGCTAACAAGTTATGTAAACGTGTTGTCTTGTATATTCATCAATGTGTTTCTTTAATCTTGTGGGCTAATATATGTTCTATAGCTGTAGTCATGTAGTCACATACAATATGTTGACCTGTGGTCTTGAAATTACATGCATGTAGTTATGTGATATTGTAATCACATACATGTCGTTTTCATATAATCACATACATTTTGATCTGTAGTCTTTTAATCATTACGTACATGTGGTTCTCATCTTGTAATCACATACATGTTGATATGTGATCTTGTAATCACATACATGTTGATATGTGATCATGCAATCACATACATGTTGATATGTGATCGTATAATCATATACATGTTGATCTGTGATCGCATAATCACATACATGTTGATATGTGATCGTATAATCACATACATGTTGATATGTGATCGTATAATCACATACATGTTGATCTGTGATCGTATAATCACATACATGTTGATCTGTGATCGTATAATCACATACATGTTGATTTGTGATCGTGTAATCACATACATATTGATCTGTATCATGTAATCACATACATGTTGATCTGTAGCCTTGAAACCACCGCAGTCACTCGACAAAACCAAACAATGACGAATGGATTTTGCGATCCACGGCCCGGATATTTCAGTGTATAAGTTGCTTTCATTCATTCTGCAAACATACCATTTTGTGTGTTGGTACTAGACTAGATACACTGTTGGTACAGTAAGTTGCTTTCATTCATTCCGCAAACAGACCATTTTGTGTGTTAGTACTAAACTAGCTACACTGTTGATACAGTAAGTAAGTTGATTAATGTTTTAATTACATTAAAACTGTGATTTTATGTTTCATACAAGAAGCTGTCAAATAGCATATTTCGGCATTATTGATTTTCAAATGTTTTAGATAGCCACACTTGTTTTGCAGTATCTCAAAAAAGTCTGATACAGTGATAGCCTAAGGTAATCAAAGACACGTATGAAGCAGAGGTCGAATGATACTGTCTGATATATTTACTTTGCTAGTATGTTATCGCTTCAGTTAAGTCTGGGGGTTCGCCGTTATTCTGCCCGGGGGTTGGGCGTTGTTCTGCCCGGGGATAGAGGGGACGTGCGGCTCTCCTGAGTCCTCCGAGCCACGAGCGACTCTTTGAACGACATCTGCGGCTCCTTACATCCGGCTTAAAATGAGCTGCTAATAAAATTACTTACAGTAATATAGACAGGATTGTGAACATCATTACTTTTTATTGCATTAGAGCAGGGGTCTCCAAACTTTTCAGTCTGAGGGCCGCATTAACTATCAAATTTCACTTCGAGGGCCAGTTTCTTCCAGGCATGTCTTTGATTTTTCTGGACAAAGTTCCTCAGCCTTCACCAACAAACGTTTTTTCCGTGGACAAAAAGATCTCCGCGGGCCGGATGAGAGGACATCGCGGGCCGCATCCGGTCCGCGGGCCGTAGTTTGGAGACCCCTGCATTAGAGTTTAAATGATCATAATTAAAGAATATGTAAAGGTCATCACTCTAAATTTAGTTGAGCTGAATTTATAAAATGGCTGGTTACTTCATAAAAAATGCCGCCCTGTGTGCTAACCAATCAAGTATTACAAAATCTTTGGCCCATCACATAAGCTCCACCCCCTTCCCACATACGACCAGTTTGTTTTGAGTTCCTCCCTGCATATAGACCTGCATTGTGAACTGATTGTTTTGTTCAGGTCACGTCAACCTAGACGTGACAACGTACGTTCAATACCTGGTATTATATCAAGCCCACCCACCAACTTCAACATACCAACCCCATCCCCGCCAACCAGCTAAACATCTCACCCCCCACCTACCAACTGATCATTTCACCCACACCCACTAGCTAAACACTTCATCCCCACCCACCAGCTAAACATTTCACCCCCACCCACCAACTTACGATTTCACCCTCACCCACCAACTGACCATCCCCCCCACCCACCAACTGACCATCCCCCCCACCCACCAACTGACCATCCCCCCCACCCACCAACTGACCATTTCACCCTCACCCACCGACTTACCATCTCACCCCCACCTACCAACTGACCATTTCACCCTCACCCACCAACTGACCATTTCACCCTCACCCACAAACTGACCATCCCCCCACCCACCGACTTACCATCTCACCCTCACCCACCGACTTACCATCTCACCCCCACCCACCGACTTACCATCTCACCCCCACCTACCAACTGACCATTTCACCCTCACCCACCAACTGACCATCCCCCCCACCCACCAACTGACCATCCCCCCCACCCACCAACTGACCATCCCCCCCACCCACCAACTGACCATTTCACCCTCACCCACCGACTTACCATCTCACCCCCACCCACCGACTTACCATCTCACCCCCACCTACCAACTGACCATTTCACCCTCACCCACCAACTGACCATCCCCCCCACCCACCAACTGACCATCCCCCCCACCCACCAACTGACCATCCCCCCCACCCACCAACTGACCATTTCACCCTCACCCACAAACTGACCATCCCCCCCACCCACCGACTTACCATCTCACCCCCACCTACCAACTGACCATTTCACCCTCACCCACCAACTGACCATTTCACCCTCACCCACAAACTGACCATCCCCCCCACCCACCAACTGACCATCCCCCCCACCCACCAACTGACCATTTCACCCCCACCCACCAACTGACCATTTCACCCTCACCCACCAACTGACCATTTCACCCCACCCACCAACTGACCATTTCACCCCCACCCACCGACTTAAGATTTCACCCTACCCACCAGCTTAACATCTCACCCCCACCCACCAGCTTAACATCTCACCCCCACCCACCAGCTTAACATCTCACCCCCACCCACCAGCTTAACATCTCACCCCACCCACCAGCTTAACATCTCACCCCCACCCACCAGCTTAACATCTCACCCCCACCCACCAGCTTAACATCTCACCCCCACCCACCAGCTTAACATCTCACCCCCACCCACCAGCTTAACATCTCACCCCCACCCACCAGCTTAACATCTCACCCCCACCCACCAGCTTAACATCTCACCCCACCCACCAGCTTAACATCTCACCCCCACCCACCAGCTTAACATCTCACCCCCACCCACCAGCTTAACATCTCACCCCCACCCACCAGCTTAACATCTCACCCCCACCCACCAGCTTAACATCTCACCCCCACCCACCAGCTTAACATCTCACCCCCACCCACCAGCTTAACATCTCACCCCCACCCACCAGCTTAACATCTCACCCCCACCCACCAGCTTAACATCTCACCCCCACCCACCAGCTTAACATCTCACCCCCACCCACCAGCTTAACATCTCACCCCCACCCACCGACTTAAGATTTCAGCCTACCCACCAGCTACAACATGACCATGAGAGCCGTCACCATCAAAAAGTTTGGAGGTCCAGAGGAGCTGGCACTGGAGACTGTGGCCGTACCAACACCCAAGGAAGGGGAGGTAAGTAGTCCTGCCCCATCCCAAAGGGGAGGTAAGTAGTCCTGTCCCATCTTCAAGGGGGGTAGTAGTCCTGTCCCATCCTAAAGGGGAGGTAAGTAGTCCTGTCCCAGCCTAAAGGGGAGGTAAGTAGTCCTGCCCCATCCCAAAGGGGAGGTAAGTAGTCCTGTCCCATCCTAAAGGTGAGGTAAGTAGTCCTGTCCCATCCTAAAGGTGAGGTAAGTAGTCCTGTCACATACTAAAGGGGAAGTAAGTAGTACTGTCCCATCCTTAAGGAGAGTTAAGAAACCATTTTCCATTCTAAAAGGGAGGTAAAGGGAGGAAAGAAACCCTTTCTACCCACACAATTTGTTGTTTATGTGAGTGCGTCTGTCTGTGTGTGATATAATTGACATAGACGTTTATAACATGTGGTGTAATATAAAATTGACATGAATGTATATATGAACGATACGTGATACAATCCATCACTTCCCCAGGTTTTGATCAGGGTTCACGCCATTGGTGTGAACCCCGTGGACACCATCATACGCCAGGGGTGGTTCGGTCCCAGGACGTTTCCTTTCATCCTCGGCATGGACGTGGCTGGGGTCATAGAGAAAGTTGGTCCAGGAGTCAAAGGTTACAAGGTCAAGCTTGTGTTTACATTGTGGCATGTGTACAGTGTCTGTTTTGTTTAACGACGTAATGTTTGTGTTTCATTCAATCACATTTTTTACGAATGAATTAAATCGAGAGTATTTTACTTTTAATATTATAAGTACTTTATTGACATTAAATAGTTAACATATATATAGGCCTACATATTTACTCATTCCCTTTGATCCGCGTCTATTTCTCACAGAAGCGTAGCAACCCTTCCCGGCACCCGGGGACAAACTTTTCGTTTGCACCCCCCCCCCTCAAACTTTCAATTTGCACCCCCCTCAACCTTTCAATTTATTTTTCCAACCCATTTTGGCGTCCACTCAGGTCGGCGCCCGGGGACATATGCGCCCCCCCCCCCCTCGCTACGCTACTGATTTGTCAATTTGAGTGTTGTATCGGATACTGAATTCTCTCATTCTTAACCAGCCTTAAACCATACCATTACCCTAGCAAATAGACGTTAAACCTACCATTGTCATAACCCTAGCAACTTGACGTTAAACCTACCATGTCATAAACCCTAATCCCAGTAACAACACCAAAACGTGCATTGATAACCTACGTGCGAGAAGATACTGTGACTGTTAAACACATTGCTGTTTAAATTATCGATCCTACTTCCCAAATGAGTTACCAAAAATGTACCTGTACCTGACAGCTACTATCATTTAGACACGGCGTGTAGGTCTTATACCTAATTTAAAGCACAAACCTAAGGTCAGGCTTTTAGACACGGCGTGTAGGTCTTATACCTAATTGAAAGCACAAACCTAAGGTCAGGCTTTTAGACACGGCGTGTAGGTCTTATACCTAAGCACAAACCTAAGGTCAGGCTTTTAGACACGGCGTGTAGGTCTTATACCTAATTGAAAGCACAAACCTAAGGTCAGGCTTTTAGACACGGCGTGTGGGTCTTATACCTAAGCACAAACCTAAGGTCAGGCTTTTAGACACGGCGTGTGGGTCTTATACCTAATTGAAAACATAAACCTAAGGTCAGGCTTGAGTTGACACAAACCTAAGGTCAGGCTTCAGTTGACAAGATGTCCTAGATTCCAACTTGCTCGCCTGGTTACCTGACAAGTTTACCGTCTGTCACGTGATTTGGTCTAGCAGTTGATTGGAATGTTTAGAACAGAATATCTAGTAGGTTTACTTAACATGTGTAGTAGGTTTACTTAACATGTGTAGTAGGTTTACTTAACATGTGTAGTAGGTTTACTTAACATGTGTAGTAGGTTTACTTAACATGTGTAGTAGGTTTACTTAACATGTGTAGTAGGTTTACTTAACATGTGTAGTAGGTTTACTTAACATGTGTAGTAGGTTTACTTAACATGTGTAGTAGGTTTACTTAACATGTGTAGTAGGTTTTCCTAACATGTGTAGTAGGTTTACTTAATTTGTTGATGGGTGGGCGGGAAATAGTTGTCAATTTTACAAATGTAGTCAAATCAGTGGCGTCACTAGGTCGGGTGTCACCAGGTGCGGAAACAGAAGGTGTCACCCCACCCGCATCATGCAATTTTACATTTTTGATTTGGTGTCACCCCTATACAATACTATTATTTTTTTTTCTTTATTTTAATAAGAGAAAAGATTGTTTTTACTGTTAACTTTATGACTTTTCGTTTTGAAGACACCCTCTAAATGATGTCAACTGGTGCGGACCGCATCTCCACCCCCCCCCCATTGAATGGTGAACAATATTGATCTGTGAAATGTCATTGCACATTTTCCTACGCCGACCAGCTGATATTCCTTATCTGTTTACACGTCGTGCTAAAAACATCAACAATCAACTTACCCGTGAACGTGGGCAACAAATGACCACGTTATCTAGTCACTGTTACGTTTAGGTTTGGGTTTAGTTATCGTCGGTACCCACACGGTATATAGTCACCGTTACGTTTAGGTTTGGGTTTAGTTATCGTCGGTACCGACACGTTATCTAGTCACCGTTACGTTTAGGTTTGGGTTTAGTTATCGTCGGTACCGACACGGTATATAGTCACCGTTACATTTAGGTTTGGGTTTAGTTATCGTCGGTACCGACACGTTATCTAGTCACCGTTACGTTTAGGTTTGGGTTTAGTTATCGTCGGTACCGACACGGTATATAGTCACCGTTACATTTAGGTTTGGGTTTAGTTATCGTCGGTACCGACACGTTATCTAGTCACCGTTACATTTAGGTTTGGGTTTAGTTATCGTCGGTACCGACACGGTATATAGTCACCGTTACGTTTAGGTTTGGGTTTAGTTATCGTCGGTACCGATTTTAAGTAGTGATTAGTCATGGTTTTGCTAAACATACACTATGTCAGATGTGACATAGATCTATAATCTTACAACTGTAACAGCCATGACATAGATCTATGATCTTGTAACAGTGACATATATCTATGATCTTGTAACAGTGACATAGATCTATGATCTTGTAACAGTGACATAGATCTATGATCTTGTAACAGTGACATAGATCTATGATCTTGTAACAGTGACATAGATCTATGATCTTTGTAACTGTAACTGTGACAGAGATCTATGATCTTGTAACCCAACCAACTTCTCTTGTTGCTAGGCAGGTGACCGTGTGTACACATTTGACACCGTCAGTGGCGGCTATGCTGAGTTCGCCGTTGCCTCGGTAACCAGAATCGGCCGTTTTGACAACAAGCTGAGTTTCGCACAAGGGGCGGCACTGGGAGTTCCCTACCACACGGCGTGGAAGTCTTTGTACTTCAGGTCAGTGTCACGTGGTACAGGCCACAGGAAGTTGGCATGATGGGACATTTTTGTCTCACAAGTCAACACATTTTTAATTGTAAACAATGGCGCACGTATTGGTTTAATTTTATTAAGATAAGTTAATAATAAGCATGTGTACACCCCCCCTCCACCCATCCTCCCCCCCCCCCCCCCGAATAATATAAATATGTTAAATAAAATGGATATATTTTTACCCGTTTCCGGTCCTTCTCCAACCTCCCCCCCCCCCCACACACACACACGGTAAAAATGTCTGAAAGGAACACTGCATACATCAGTTATTCGAGAAATGGACATAAGAAGGTTCTGAGACTTAATCTATACTAGTTCAATTTAACACTGATGGGATGAGGGGTTAAATTATCTGCTGGGGTAAACAAAGAGTTAAAACTAAAACGATTCACTAAGGTCAGGCTAGGATGTCACTCTCCTAGAACATACACCACTGACATAAGTTCCACATTGTTAGTCTCTCCACATGTCCACTCTGCATGTTTAGCTCCTGCTGTACTCACACACGTCATTTGCCCATAAGGACGAGTAATGTATGGAAAGATTAATATAACTGTCTATAGAACATTGTTGTAGAATGTTTTATAAAAGTGTTTTTTTTCTTGTCTACCACAGAGCTCAAGCCAAGAAAGAGGAAACAATTCTGATACACGGGGCTAGTGGGGCGGTGAGTATATGGGGGGGCAGTGGGGCGGTGAGTATATGGGGGGGCAGTGGGGCGGTGAGTATATGGGGGGGGCAGTGGGGCTGTAAGTATATGGGGGGGCAGTGGGGCTGTAAGTATATGGGGGGCAGTGGGGGGGCAGTGGGGGTGTAAGTATATGGGGGGGCAGTGGGGCTGTAAGTATATGGGGGGGGGCAGTGGGGCTGTAAGTATATGGGGGGCAGTGGGGGGGGCAGTGGGGGTGTAAGTATATGGGGGGGGGGGCCAGTGGGGCGGTGAGTATATGGGGGGGGGTGAGTATATGGGGGGGGGGGCCAGTGGGGCGGTGAGTATATGGGGGGGGGGTGAGTATATGGGGGGGGGGGGCTAGTGGGGCTGTAAGTATATGGGAGGGGGGGCAGTGGGGCTGTAAGTATATGGGGGGGGCAGTGGGGCTGTAAGTATATGGGAGGGGGGGGCAGTGGGGCTGTAAGTATAATGG
>NW_026733815.1:0-19316 GCF_028476545.2 Physella acuta | reverse complement strand
AGTCCCTCCCCCCGGAAAAAAACAGTCTGGAAGAAACGCTATACACCATAAACCACTATTGTGTATTTGATCATGGAAAATAATTTTTGTGATTTTCATTGTTTTACTTTCCCTGGCCACACCGCTTGACTTCAAGGAGGGGGTGAAGGGTTTTTTTTTTCAAATATTTAAATTGATAAAATAATTCTAATATTATTTCCCACGCTGTGAACATTGTATTAAACCAGAGTTTCTTTCAGCCATTTCGTTTAGGGGGGGGGGGGGCACCACCCTCACCCCGCCAAACGAAGCAAGTTTATTCACCCCTCCCCCCCCCCCCCTCACGAACAAAAGAGAAAAAAATATATAATTTATTTTGGAAAATATACACTTTTATCAGTGTTCACCGTTCCCCGGAAATTTACTCCGACCACCGGAAAGTTTCAGGTCACACTCCTCCCTCCAAAAAAAGAAAAAATGTCTGCATTAAACACTGCATTAAATTTTGACTGAACGAATGAAGTATTAACGAAAACTTGCTAATTATAGAACGAATTTACCTCAAACAGCATTATTATATTTATTTTTTAAAAATAACCGATATGTTCATGAGCAATCGATGTTGAAATCCATGTTTTCTACAAAGTTCAAATTTTAAAAAAAATGAACCGAATGTTGTACTTTTTAAAAACTCCCACGGACAAGATCATCTTGATGTGCTCTCAACGGAATCACATTAAAAATTGAAAAACACACTTCTTAAAAATATTTAATATCTTATAACTATTTATGAGCTAAAAGCCATATTTAGGCTATTAACTGCCGAATCCAGTGTTTAAAAATTCAGTTTGTCTGTGTGTTTTTTTTTAGGCCTGATAGCCCTTTTTACAACTTAGCGTATTTTGCTTCGAAGAACGATAATCGTGTAATTTTGTAAAAAAAGGCTTTCATGGGGTAAAACTTGCCGGAGGGTTTTGCCTTTTATATGTTGGCTGTCTAATCTAGTATGACAAAAACGAAAATAGGACCGAAGAAATTATTCCGGGTGGGGGAGGACATGAACATTTGTCTTTGAAACACAAATACAAAAATTCATTAATTTTACCGTAAGCCCTAGATGTGTCCACTTTTTTTTTGCCAAAGGGAGATAAATAGAAAATGTGTCCCCGTGAGTAGTTCAGGAGAAATTTGTCTTCGGTAGTAGCTCAGTTAAAATGTGTGCCTAGGGGTAATTATTTTTTTGTGATTAGTTTGTTGATGAGTGGCATTTTCCCCTATCCCCCCCCCCCCCGATACCCCCCTCCCTTTTTGACTTGAAATAGGGAGAGACTCCACATTGGCTAGAAGCTATTATTCTACTTCAGTTTTATAACTTTTGCCATTCACAAGTTAGACTGTAGTGTTATAGGTGAGGGTTGTACAGGAACAGTCGCTGAGAATCATACGAGGCCCCCATCTGAAAAATATAAGAATTATACGGAGCTTCTGTATAAAATATAAGAATTATACGAGGCCCCTATCTGAAAAATAAAAGAATTATACGAGGCCTCCCCCCATCTGAAAATATAAGAATTATACGGAGCTTCTGTATAAAGTATAAGAATTATACCTAGTCCCCAGCTGATAAATATAAGAATTATACAGGGCCCATATCTCTTAAATATAAGAATTATACCGGGTCCATATACAAAAATATAAAAATTACACCGGGCCCAAATTTGAAATATATCCTAAGAATTATACGGGACCCCTATCTAAACACAATCATGACCCAGTTAACATTAGCACGTCATTTCACAGCCTTTTAACTTTGAACTTTCCTAATCAGTATTAATGACCCTTTTTGGTTCAAGCAATAGGCAGATGGTCTTCCTACCACCCGGGGAGGGGAAGGGAGGGAGTGGGGTGGGTTCAGGATAAGCTTGATTAGTTCTCGGGACCCCTGGGTGAACCTATCAATGAATCCTAGCTCAACATTATATGGCATCCTTGGCTGAATATTATCTGACGCCCCTGAGACTAAAAAGGGTGGGAGCAGGAAGAAAGTAGTTTTGGTTGGAGGGAGGGGGGGGGGGGGTGGAAGTAAAGAGATAGCATAATTTACACTTTAATACGTTTTTAAATTCTCTCGCCGAACATGGGGTGAATTATAAACGTGGGCAATCTCAGACTTCGAATTAGCCATTAACGCCACACTCATCGTCTCATTTTTCAGCTTCCAATTACTAAACATTAAATACCACCCTCCCCCCTATTCCCATCCGCTTACATTATCAGAGCGTAACGACGCAAAAAGTGCACGTCATCATATCATATAGGTGTGTGTGTGTGGGGGGGGAGGGTAGTGGGAAAACCACTAAAACTGCCTTTTTGTGACGAGGGTAAAGTGTTAAAAAAACCCTGGTCAAATCGCGTGATGTCATTTCTGGATAGGCCCTAAAAGCTATTAATGCTTAGACGCTTAAAAACAAATATCATAAACAGGCGCTAATTTTTTTTTTTCACGGTGTTAATTAATTGCCTAACCAAATTGTTCATGTTATATATCAGCATTATTTCGAATTGGCAGCATTACCTTACATAATTTATATATATATATATATATATATATATATATATATATATATATATATATATATATATGTATGTATATATATATATATACATGTGTATATATATATATATATATATATACATATATTTAGGGCCTACATATATGCACATATATATATATATATATATATATATATATATATATATATATATATATATATATATATATATATATATATATATATATCTTTATATATATATATATATATATATATATATATATATATATATATATATATATATATATATATATATATATATATATCTTTATATATATAGTATATATTTGAGTGTGCGTGCTTTCAATACTGTTTTAAAAATAAGGTGTTAATCAATTGAATATTTTTTATGTTCTGACGGCCAGTCAACGTTGTATTTCTTTTGCTGAAAAAGCTTGGACATCGACATAAGTAAATCTCTCTACATTCCTAGCCTTTCTGTTTATTAAGGGAAACATATCCAGTAAACATCATCGATCAAAAGCAGAGGACGTTAAACAATCAAGTCTGTGTTTCTTATGTCTTGGTGCCTGTAACTGTGATGGAGATGTTCTTGGATAGATCGCAGAAACGTAGAACAGAGTGAAGCAGAGATGGGATAGTTAAACCAAGACTAAAATGCATGTTTGGGCTTTTTACAAGCCTTTTGAAAACTTTCTTCCTCGTAATAAGTGCTTTTGTCATAATTGATCGAAACGGGCGAGCGGAATTTCGACCACTTCTAAGTGACCAATTTCGTTGAAACGTGGCATGTGGGATGAAATGTGAAATCAAATTTTAATTAATTAAAGTTATTTGGTACTATTTTTCACGCGATTATAGGCATTAAATAATAAGTCGCTGAAAAGGAGAAAATAAGTGATTTTTTTTGAAGGTAGTGTACCAACATTTAAATAACTAAAAATAAAAGCGTGGTTCACTATATTATAAATAGAATACAATTACTAAAATTGAAGAAGTGACCCACGCTTTTATTTTTAGTTATTTAAATAGCACTGCATTAATACACCTTTAAAGAAAACATTAAAAGCAAAACTACATTTTTATAGTTTCTATAATTACTTACTTTTTTTAATAATTTGTAAATTCTCCTACCAGAGTTCAACTCGTCTTTTCATCCCTTTTATGCGTTACTAGGCATGCTGCCCAGCTTCGCTTAGGCTTTCGAAAACATTGAGAATTTGAATGCTTAATTAATTCGCCCGAAGGTCGGTCTACGACCTCAAGAGTTATGAAGAGGTTCCTCGGTGGACATTTTTTTTCGATTTATAGCTCATATAAGGTTCCGGTCAGTCGAGGTCAGTTTTGACCCCCACATCGTAGACTTTTCGGCCAACCGGCCCCCGTGTTCTGTCGCACCAAGGCAAGATCATGCCAAATTTGAAGCGCCTGCGGCGCCGGGAAGTGCCCTATCGGACACCCGACAATCTAGATCTAGATCTAGATTCCTAAAAGATTTTTTTTTTAAAGTTTAGCCCGAGCATAATAAAAAAGAATACATTAACCAAGTTGACTTGCTGTGTCTCGAACCCGCACCACCTGCGTGGTTTAATGTACACTAACACCTCCGCTATTTAGGCACATTATAAAATACGGAGAGTGAAACACGTATTTTAAAATCTTAACTTACGCGAATATGCATATTCTTTCAAATTAATTTTTTATCCCAAATTAGCCAGTTCATAACAAAGATTTTGTATAAAATAAATAAGTCTTGAAATAGTTTAGTCCTAATATAGAAATTTATTTTTGGAATTGATTTTAGAGAAGTTAGAGTCTAAATCTAGATCTTAGCGTCTACGTCTAGATCTAGTTATTGCGTAGATTTAGATTTAGATTTAGTCTAGATCTAGAATCTCTAGATCTAGAATCCAAATACATAAAATAAATGTTATGAGTTTAGGCCGGAAAAATTGTATTGTATACATTTCATAGTGTACGTAGATCTAAATCAAATTTGAATGAAATAGTTCATTTCTTTTCATTCTAAACACGGCAGATGACGTCATTAGTTAATGTATAAGCAATAGTGACGTCACAGTTTTATGCGTTCTTTTTCACATATATTAATGCTTTTTCGGTTGCATAAATAATACTGTTTCTCTACATTCGAATACGCCTTTAATTTTTATTTTTCTTCTTTAACTAAAATTGTGGTTATACATTTAAAACATCTAACATATTATTTTCAACAAAAGTCCGTAAAAAGTTCTTCATATATCGCTGCCGATTCTGACGTGATGTCCGGCGAAAATTTTTTGCGGACAGAGAAAGAGAGAGAGAGAGAGATGTGCGAACGTGGGGATTTATATATTAGGATTGATTACTTTATAATGTGTTACATTTCTATATTCCTAATACAATTTTAAGTGTCGCGCACATAGGAGATAATACAAACATCTGTGTATCATTGTGTTATATTCATTCATATAGGATGAAGTGTTGATATAAAGCAATTTTATATAACATCGTTTGAATATACTCTTTTTTTTGTAAAAATTATTGCCATTTGGGATGTTTTGATTAATGGGCTGACACAATTGGCTTACAATTTTTTTACATCACAAAAAAAACGGGCTGTTCAATTGATGTTTAAAATGAATTTATAACAAGTAATTTTCTCTAAAATTATAAGATTTTTTAGGCGTGGTCGAGTCGGTAAAGCTCGAATTCGAACCATCGGGCAGAATCAAACAAAATCAAACAACTGCTGATAAAACAATGGCGTATAACCAGTTGACACGTATACTTAATTAAGAACGAAGAAGAAGATACGATTTTTAGTACTGTATGCAGTGCCGGCGCCAGGTTATTTAGCGCCCTAGGAAAAACTTATTAAAAGCGCCCCCCCCCCCCCGCGATTTTTTTTTTCCTGCCCCCGCATTATAAGAGGCGCAGCGACCCTTCCCGCCGCCCGGGGACAAACTTTCGATTTGCACCCCCCCCTCAAACTTTCGATTTACACCCCCCCCCCCGCGAACTTTCATTTTTTTCCAACCCATTTTGGCGCCCACCTACTGACAGCGCCCTAGGTGACCGCCTAGTTCGCCTTATAGGTAGCGCCGGCCCTGACTGTATGTCCATATTTCGGGAAAAGGGGATGTTAATAGAAATGTTATACGAGGGATATTGGTTTATGGAGGTGTTCAAATTTTTTTACAGGGAGAAATGTTACTTTTTTGTATTCTATAATATTTGCATGTTCATTTTATAGCTACCCCCTCCCCTTGCGATTAAGCTTCAACCATAGTCTCCACGCGCCTAGCGGTAGAGAGTTGGACTGCTAACCCGTAAGTCTCGAGTTCGAATTCGGGTTCAAGTCAGTAGACCGTCCCAGAGTTCACCCATCTCTGATGGGTACCTAACTCACGTTAGGGTAAGTAAAGGCGGCTGGGCATAGTGCTGACCACACTATCTCTTCATATGCCGAGGTCACAGAAACAATTGAACTCTACTTCACTTGCACCATAGACCGTCAGGTTTCAAAGGGAAACTTTACTTCTACTTTATAGTCTCCACGCACGCTGTATTAGCCCATGTGACCTCTATACTACAATATAATACATATTGTTTAGTATCTTATATGGCTAGCTCCGACTTAACATAAACCGTTGTCCTAACGCTCTAAAACCTAGCGCTAACGTAGCCCCTCTTCTATAATAACTTAACAAAAATCCAAATGCCAGCCCTACTACTGACCTAGCTTCACACCCCTGACCCAAGCTTAACGCTAACCTTGAATGCTAATCTAACATAATTCAACGGAACGACGTGGTCGGGTGGTAGAGCTTAAGACCGCTAACCCGAAAGTCTTGAGTTTGGATCCCGGGCTCAAGTTAAGTTGTAGCTATTGACAAAAGAGCGCTCGTGTCTATTTTTGGGTCTGTGTCAGTAGAAGTGTCACCCTCTCCACCCAGCTCTGATGGGTACCAGACTTACGTTAGGGAAAGTAAAGGCGGCTTGCCATAGTGCTGACTACATAATCCCGAGGTTACTTGCCCCATGGACCGTCAGGTTCGAAAGGGAACTTTACACAAATAGACCTCGTATGAGCTGTCGTCAGTTCTGAGTAGTGAAAATAGAAACTTCCATGTCGTTTTGTTAGTAAGCGAACACAATTCTCATCTAGGTGCTAGAAATCACCGAGACACCAACAACGGATATTAATCGTTGTCAAACACAGACAGCGATAAGTGATGTATTGGCTGTTGAAATTTCAATCAAATTATCAAACGTATTATTGGAAATCGAGCGCACTCTAGTATGTCAGCGCATTGATCCAGCCCATGCCACGGTTTTTAAAATCACTGCATCTTCTATACGCCCTTTCAACCGGCCACAAGTGATGGTTATGGCCAACTTTTGTGACAAATTGGCCTCTAAAAATAATTTAGTACCTGGCTTATTATACTTGACCAACCCCAGGTCCAGCATCTTCACCGGACACTCCGGATTTACAAGTCAGTCTTGCTACAGACAGCAACTCCACCAAACACGCTTTCTTCACATCCACCCCCAGCGATAGACAAATTGGGTTTTGATCCACCCGGTTCACTATCGATTCGACCACGGCGTTCTCCGATGAAACTTGGAGAAAATCACTTTTCAATAGGTCACGGAATTCATCTCTCGAGAAGTTGTGAAAAAAAAAACACGCCTTTTTCGAACGCTGTCAAAATTTTATTGGACGAACACGCGAACAAATGATAAAATCTGACTCAGCAAGTTTTCTTCAGCTTTGTACAGCCATTTTGAGCCCTTAACTGTCCGCTGTCATTAAAAAAAAACACAATTAACAGTCACCTAATTTGCACTTTGACAAATTTCTCTAATATTTCTCATTTGTCTTCTTTTTACGGGTCGGCGTCGTCATGGTTGCTAAATAGAAAAGTCTCGAGTTCGAACCCCGGTCAGACGAGGCTCAATAGCTGGGGGACAGTAATCCATCAAGAAAGGAAAATTCCAAAAACCAACTAACTTGTAGTTTGTTCTTGGTTGGACATAGGCTATAGAAGCAAACCCAGGAAGAAAAGCAGGCCGAAATCGGAGTCATCTATAAGCGCATTACAGGTGATGCGCAATACTAAATTGCGTTGGAGGAAATACAAATCAAGAAGGTAAAGAAGAAGAAGTAAGGACGTCCATGTGATTACCCAACTGTGGAGAGTCACGACTGGATTTGGTAACATTAAAAACAGTGGGATTATGTCACGGTGGGGGGGGGGGGGGGGGTGGATATGTAGCAGGGGTTTATGTGGGGGGAGGGGTCGGGTGTCTTTAAGTCGGGGATTAAGTCGTGGGGTGGGGGGGGGGGTTAAGTCCAGGGGGTTTATGACCGGATATCTTCGTTCATTAGGCTGATCAAGTCTTTAAAGTTCCTCTAAATTATAATTGCTTTCTGCATGGCTGCATACATGACGAACAAACATATGTACAAACAAGCCGACACACAAACAATAAAAAGTTTTTAAAAATTAAAACAAAAAACAAAACTAAACAAACAATAAACAAAGGATAAGTTAACACACAATTAACAAGTAAACACAGAGCATTATGTCCCTTAGAAGCGCTGGCTCAAAGACAACCGAATGTTTATTGCTTTGTTGTCCAATAATAATTAGGGACCACAGGGGAAAAACAGCAGTTGTCCGCTTTCTAGTTTTTGTGGGTGAATTCCTTTGATGTTGTGCTTGATTTTATCTACAACTTCTGACAATATGCAAACAAAACCCCTCCGTTATGGCGATATGTGGAGGGTTTTATAAATCCTCAAACCACAAAGGGAACCATCATATCTTCCTGGGAACATGTATTCACGGAAGGGAACGTGTACTCATCTTAGGGAACATGTATTCATCGAAAGGAACCTGTATTCCTCGAAGTACCCCATAATACCTTCAAGGGAACGTGTACTCATCTTAGGGAACATGTATTCCTCGAAAGAAACAATCATACCCCAAAGGGAACATTCAAACCTTCAAGGAAACTTGTCTTCCTCGTACTGAACGTGTCCTCATGTAAGGGAACATGCATTCCTCGGGGGAAAACCTGTATTCCTCGAAAGGAACCATCGTACCATAAAGGGATGCTACTCGCGCAAAGTGACGATAGACGTGTAAGGTGATAGCAACAAATGCAAAGTTCTCAAACTCTACTTTACCTACCATAAATGGACCGCTGTGTCCTAAGGTTTTTTGTTGTTGTTCTTTTTAGATCTCAGACCAAATTGCTAACACAAATCTTTTATTTAAAATATTTTTTAGCCTACCGTTCTTCCCCCCCCCCTCCCTCCATAGTTAGAGATTTTCATGACCCCCTGCCACCTAGACCCACTCTGACCCCACTACTACGAGGTGAGACCCCCATCAAATTTGCACGAGTTAGAACCACGAGTGGCAACTCTGAGCTCGTGAATTGGTCTTAATTGGTTGCCAATGGCCAGGATTTTCCCACTCCAAAAGCCAAAAAAAAAAAAAAAAAAAATGAATGCGTGTTACCCAAGCGGCAATAGGAACACCATCACGTGATGATCAGCTCAGTCTGACAAGCTACACTCAACTGATTTTACAATTCCAAAATTATAAGACAAAAATACAATTTAAAAAATAATTTTACAGTTAATAGTTTTAAATGGAGAATGTGGTGGTCGGGACGAAGAGAGCATGATTGCAAATCCAAATGTCCCGAGTTCGTACCTCCTAGAAGATAAGGTTCGTTAGCTGGGGACAGCAGCCTATCTAGGAGAGATAACTCCAAAATCAAACAACTGCTGCCTTATAAATTGTTCTTGGTTGAGCAAAAGCTATGGAAGTAATTGCTAAAAAAAAAGCAGGCTGAAGTCGGAGTCAACGGCCTATTCGGCACATAACAGGATGACTAGTAACACTTAATTGGGTTGGGGAAAATATCGTCCACACATTACAATTAAAGATGGCGATGGTGTAGCGGTGGAGAGCTAGACTGCTAACCCGTAAGCCTCGAGAATCGAACCCCGGGTTTAATAAGAACTTCCTTGAGTCCACTCAGCCTCGATGGGTACCTAAGGAAAATAAAGGCCGCTGGACATTGTGCTGACCCCATTGTGCTGAGGTCACTAAAACAGATGAACTCTACTTCATCTGCCGCATGTGTGTTGGGTACGAACGGGAAAGTTAGAGAAAAATAAAATTCTAGAACAAAGAAACCTTACATATAACTTTGGCAATAATAAATTAATTCTAAAAATTAGCACATTTCATTTGACGTTTGGATCTAAATGTGAACACATGTCATTTAACATTTTTACCTCCTCCAACTAGTTCCAGTAACCTCGTCACATGAAAGGATAGTGTGGTCAGCACTATACCCAGTCGCCTTCACTTCCCCAAACAAACACGAGGTATCCACGAGAGCTGGGCGGACTCTGGGGACTCAAGTCCGGGATCCGAAGTTTTCAGTAGTTAGCTCATCCATTGGACCTCCTTGTCCCATACCCGAGATAAATTTATTCTGATAATTCATGAGGACCGAACATGTCGAGATGATAGTATTTTAAAAGAACTTATTTCTTCATCTACAATGTTGACTGAGCCGGTTAGATTTATGTAGAGTTGTCTTCTTCGGCTACTTTACATAGAGAGGGAAGTGGACAGAGCTTCAACTAAAAGACAAACAATCACACAGACATACCTACAACAAAACACACATACATACATAATTTTATAAATACGGACGCGCGCACACACATACCTACACACACATGAGTGCACACATACACACATCTACATAAATAATTCTAACCCCCCCCCACACACATATATCACACACACACACATATATATATATATATATATATATATATATATATATATATATATATATATATATAACAATTATAATATCCCACCACCCTATTGAAATGGTTTCCCCTTCTCTAAAGCTAGCACCATCATTGGTACAGCATCAATCAAACACCAACCAATCGGTCACCGGATCGATAACAGAAACTAAGGGTAGATCACTTCCAGTACACGACCCACCGAGGGGAAGTAACTCTATCGAAAAAACTAATTGGAGATCTTCAGCCAACTAAATCAGTATTTCGGGTGTTTTTTTAGAGGTTTAACCGGAAAAGTCACTTTTAACTAGGGTCCGTCAATTTTTTAAGTACCTCTCCTGTCCCTTCTGTTCATGTAAAAGTTTACCACAAAGTTGTGAGCTGTCATTTAATTTTTGTAAACAACATTTTTAGTATATATTAAATGTTACAAAAAGAGTAACTATCACTTATATTCAATACAAAACCACGTGCATAAACACATTTATTTGTAAGAGTTCGACACTTGTTGTGTTATTAAGATAATGTTCCACAAGAGGCTAGACCAGGGGTCGGCAACCTGCGGCTCGCGAGCCGCATGCGGCTCTTTTGATATCAAGATGCGGCTCTCCAGCTCCTTGAACAAATACTAATAATCTTAAGAATAAAATAAAATATTTGAAATAAAAAAATATGTTAGTGGCTCATTAAAACCAGGGAAATTTTGAAAATTGTAACTTTTGGCTCTTCCGCTTCAAAAGGTTGCCGACCCCTGGGCTAGACAACGATGACTACCAAAATCAACGCGCCAATTACTAAAGAGGAAATATCCAAGACTATAGACGGACTAAAACTAAATAAAGCTCCAGGACCAGACGGACTAACCAATGAATTTTATAAAACCTTCAAAAATGACTTAATACTCCTTTTACACGCTACATTTCAAGACATACATGAAATTGAGGATTGTGCTACAGATTTGAACAGGGCATATATAACACTCATTTCCAAAAATGATACGGACAGGACAAAAATTATAAATTACAGACCTATATCTTTACTCAACAGTGATTATAAAATATTGATAGAAACTTTAGTTAAGAAACCCGAACCTTTCATATCTAAATTAATACACCACGATCAACAGTAGGCCTATAGCATACCAGGTAGAAACATACACAACCACACGCACTTAATCAGAGACATCATATATTATAGCACGCAGAAAGACACACAACTAGCGATTCTTAGCATCGACCAACAGAAAGCTTTCGATAGAGTAGATCATACATGGTTAATGAAAACAATAGATGCTTACAACCTAGGACATTATTTTAAAACATGGATGAAAATAATATATAACAATGCACATAGTCATTTATTAATAAAAAAACAGTGTTACAAGCGCTTTTCACATATAGTTAGACAAGGTTGTCCTTTATCTCCCCTACAATACATCCTTAGCTTAAAACCCCTACTAGAAAAACATTAGACAGGACAACTCGATTAAAGGACTGTACATTCCAAACACGGTAGGCAAGAAAATACTTGCATACTTGCATATACAAGAAACTGAGAAACACATTTATTTAGATTGTATAGTAGTACAGAAAGCAAAGCAAACACTTGCGAAAATATTTAACACCACCAATCAAACAGCCACAACAAATAAAGCAATCACACTTAACTTACTAATTAACACGACTAGACAAAGAGCAGAAGACGAAAACAGACTAGTAGCAACGGTTTTGTATATAGATCGACTATATGGCAAATTAGGAATAAATTCAGATATTTTTTCACAAAATACACGGGCATCGAGTTAAAAGAAATGTTTCAAGCAAAGCTGAGAAATTTTTTTTACAGGAAAGCAATAAATAAAGTATTAATTTTAATTTAGACAGTCTCAAACCAAACATCACTCGATCAGCCCTCAAGTAAATTAACATTAGAACAGTCTTCTGTTTCCCAGGTTTTTAAAAGTGCACAACCTGAATGGTAGAAAGAGATCCACACCTCACCCCCCCCCCCCACACACACACACACTTCCCCCCACTCTACCGGACTGGCGGATATTTCAAGGTAGCGTGCCCTCATCGCCAAGGGTCAATTTTATGTCATGGAAAGTTTGGAATGATAGATCAGTAAGAGTATTACAGAGACACTTCTCCCACGGTCGTTTCTATTTCTGTCCAAGGGTGGCTATAATCAGTGTTTCTTCCAGACTTTTTTCTTCGGGGGGGGGGGGTGGGGCGGACACTGTTAAAAGTATATATTTTCTATATAAATTATATAAATTTCATTTCGTTCGGGGGGGGGGGGGGGGGTAAAAAAAATTTCGGGGGGGGGGGGGGGGGCTTAGCCCCCCCGAAGAGATGCCTGGAAGAAACTCTGGCTACAATGTGAAATTTTGACTCCGCAGCTAAGGACGGAGCACAGTAAACTAAGGCAGTCAAGAGAAACCGAGTTTGCACACCTTATTTTAGTCTAGTTCTTATGCCATTTTATTTTCTCCCTTTGATTATTATATATGCAATTGATGTTCATTGTTCATGTCTTTGATGCTGTGTAAAACTATCAAATAAACTATTATTACTGATTTAAATGTTTAAAACAATTGAACTAATAAAAAAAAACTGTTTGAGGACTGTATACATATAGATGTTTGAAAGGGAAGAATGTTTGCTTTGATGTGTCTCATTGTAACAACATAACTTTTCCGATTGCTTAAAAATTTGTATCATTTTAATTCTCTGTAATCCCAAAATTTATTTCAGCTCTACTTAAAAACCCAAATTCCGCCCCTCCCCCCCCCCCGTCCCCCCTCAGTCCACCACGCCGAGGAAAAAAAAATCCCTTGAATGATCATTTAATTACACATTTGCATTTTCAGGTTTCTTTTTTTTTCTTTTTTTTTTTATATATTTAGATTTTTTGTATTAGATCTATGTATAAGTAAACCATCCTAAATGAATGAAAGTAGGCTACATGTAAGAAAGAAATATTACTATTGTAAATCTGTATCAGTCCTCACAAGCCGATGATGAAAACTGTAATACTAAAGTGAACACCACAACTGACGCTGTAAATTACATGTCTGAGGCGGGAAAAAAATACATTTTAGTTTTATTTGTTGCAGTTTGAAGAAATGTTTTAGAATTAAGTATGCCTCTTTTTGCGATTTTATTTTACTGAAAAGATGTTTAGTTGTAATTGTAAATTTCTTTTACATTAAAAGAAAAAGCTTTGCAATATATACATTACAGAACTCCTTAGCTTAAGAAGTTAAAGTTGGACACAACATATCTCTGTATAGCCTAGAAGCAGTGGCGTAGCGAGGTCGTGTGGTCACCCGGTGCGGCACTTAATGGTGTCACCCCCCCCCAGAGCGTAGCGACCCTTCCCGGGGACAAGCTTTCAAATTTTCGATTTGCACCCCCACCCTCACAAACTTTCGATTTGCACCCCCCTCAAGTTTTCGATTTGCACCCCCCCCCCTCAACTTTTTCTCCATATATTTTGCTATTTTTTGCCTTGGTGTCACCCCCCTAAATGGTGTCACCCGGTGCGGTCCGCACCCCCGCCCCCCCCCCCCTCGCTACGCCCCTGCCTAGAAGTGTTCTTTGTTTCTTTTAGAGGGCATTTGTTTATTAATAAAGTAAATAATGTCACAATAAAGTTTCAATTTTAATAATTTTAGGAGTGTAAAAAGAAATATTTTATAGTAAACGAGCCGGCCCGCGGCATAACATACGCCGCTATTTAGTTGTTTTCTAATTTTCAATAATTCATAATTTGTGAATTCGACAGTACCAACGCTGACACTGAAAATATTTCTTTAAAACACTATAAGTAGCTCGTTAAGGACCATAACCCCCCCCCCCCTTCCTTCCCTCCCCCCTTCCTTCCCTCCCCCCCTCCTCCCCCCCTACGTTTTAAAATCGTTGGCTCTGCTTGTAAACATTTAGAGTGAACACAGCTCACTAAAACCATGTAGGGGTGGGGAGGTAGGGAGAGCGTTTGCAGCTTGTTTTCTAACGGCTCGAAGAAGAGAATCTATATATACGAGCCGGCCCGCGGCATAACATACGCCGCTATTTAGTTGTTTTATAATTTTTAAATAATTCATAATTTGTGAATTCGACAGTACCAACGCTGACACTGAAAATATTTCTTTAAAACACTATAAGTAGCTCGTTAAGGACCATAACCCCCCCCCCTTCCTTCTCCCCCTCCCCCCCCCCCCCCTACGTTTAAAATCGTTGGCTCTGCTTGTAAACATTTAGAGTGAACACAGCTCACTAAAACCATGTAGGGGTGGGGAGGTAGGGAGAGCGTTTGCAGCTTGTTTTCTAACGGCTCGAAGAAGAGAATTATATATATAGACGAGCCGGCCCGCGGCATAACATACGCCGCTATTTAGTTGTTTCTAATTTTCAATAATTCATAATTTGTGAATTCGACAGTACCAACGCTGACACTGAAAATATTTCTTTAAAACACTATAAGTAGCTCGTTAAGGACCATAACCCCCCCTTCCTTCCCTCCCCCTCCTCCCCCCCCCCCCCTACGTTTAAAATCGTTGGCTCTGCTTGTAAACATTTAGAGTGAACACAGCTCACTAAAACCATGTAGGGGTGGGGAGGTAGGGAGAGCGTTTGCAGCTTGTTTTCTAACGGCTCGAAGAAGAGAATTATATATATAGATAGGGGGGGGAGGGGGGGGGAAGGAAGGGGGGGGGGGGGGTTATGGTCCTTAACGAGCTACTTATAGTGTTTTAAAGAAATATTTTCAGTGTCAGCGTTGGTACTGTCGAATTCACAAATTATGAATTATTGAAAATTAGAAACAACTAAATAGCGGCGTATGTTATGCCGCGGGCCGGCTCGTTATATATATAGATTTAAAAAAAAAGTTCGATTCTTGAATTTCTTCAAGTAGAAACAGTACATGAGTATCAAAGTTTAGAATATTATTTTTCAGCAGTTCTCCAAAACAATAAATTTGATTATTGTTCCTTTACAAAGTACAGATGAAGTATTGCAATCGTGCACAAAATCACTTGAGATTTTGACAGTTTCCACCGTTTTACTTCTCAGTATTTCCGTTTTACTTCTCAGTATTTCATCATATAGGGGACTTATTTTAATCGGAAAAAATTCAAAAAAAAATTCTAAATCAAGATTTTTCAAAATTTCGGCGTTTTATGCGTAATCGAGTCGGAAAAACTGGGCTTTGCAATTCTGTCCGTGGTGTGTGTGTGTGTGTGTGTGTGTGTGTGTGCGTGTGAACACACTACTTTGAGTACCGTTACAGCTAGGGTTGTTGAAATTTCATATAGATCTATAAGTATTACATCAAATTTGTAGTTCTTTTTCAACTTCTGAGCAATTTCTGGTAATTGAAAGTGGAATTTATTCTACTTTTGATTTTTCAAAAGTCTATAACTTGAGTACTGTTTAAGATAGATAGACGAGATTTAACATATTAAGAAAAAGATTTAATTTTCTATCTTTCGACAATTTTGAGTAATTTCGTGTACCGGAAGGCGCACTTTATGCTATTAAAAAAAACGCATATGAATTTATGAAGTATTAATATTCCGAACTATTATACGCACATTGTTTGCTGTTCGCCTGAAGCGCAATTCTTTTTTCTGCCATATTCTATTCTATTTTTTAAAGTTTACGTAATTAATAATTGAGTAAAAAGTCATGTCTATATCCCGAGTTGCCTTCCCCGTAGTGTTATATAAGAATATTCGAGAAAATTTCGGAGAGATCAACTCCTGCAGTTAAACTATAAAGATATTGTCCCTCTCCATTAACCCCCCCCCCCTCCCTCCATCCTCGTAGAAATTAATTAATTTCAAGGATTCTGGGGTTATTAAAGTACGGTTATTACCCTATCGGTATAGCGGCAATTAAAAGTCTTTACAGGAATATTGTATTTTAATTACTTCATTCGTCTACAATGATAAATTTAATATTGCTTTGTGTTTGACTGTTTTTAATAACTAATCCCACTTCATCAACTTGAAAGTTGTTTTGATTTTGTTTGTCTGGATTTTTTCTTTGATTATTAATTTAAACGATGTTTGCGGTAATTTGGGTAATAAACCTCCACTGTAGAAGGGATCCAGGTTTTATAACTGCTTCTTTTTTTGACCATATGAGTCTTGGCTCAGTAAGGTTTTATCTTGACCATTGGTTTATTTGTTGTCAGGAGCACTTGAGGCCACAAGACAACTGACTAATTTCCCAGAGGCCACAACTGACTTATTTCCCAGAGGCCACAACTAACTTATTTTCCAAAGGCCACCAGACAACTGACTTATTTCCCAGAGGCCATCAGACAACTGACTTTGGCGTAATTCACTTTGCAGATGTCCTATTTTGGGGTGTCTTTGAAGCAGATTTTGACGGCATAAAAACTCAAAGCCAACAATTCAAAAGCCTAAAGAGTTCTTCTGTTTCTTTGTACCTGCAGTGGCGGACCAAGCAAGGGGCAAGATAGGTTACTGATTGGGCTCTCTAGAATTTTAGACTCCACTGACTCTCGATCTGTAGACTCCAAATATTGTCACTGACCCTTGATTTGAAGACTCCAAATATTGTCGCTGACTCTCGATTTGTAGACTCCAAATATTGTCGCTGCTATAACTATATATATATAATATATATACAAATACAACAAAATTTGAACCGTTACTACAATAGCGATAACGTCCTTTGTGTACTAAAATTTAAGTGTAAAGAAGTAACAAAGTTGTATACAGGCGCAAATTGCATGATCCGTCTATTTTCACTTGGCAAGATTCTGGGAACTGAGATACCAGATGAAAGACTGCGGTATAAGGGAGCGGTTAATTTAACCTCACTGACATCAACTAGGGTAGGAGGGGGGGGGAGTGAGGCCATGACCGAGTTGGAGGAAAACTCTCCATTACACCACTCACCGAGTTCCATCAGGGCGTATTCCATTTGTTTCACCCCAAGGAGTTGGGGATGTTTTTTGTTGCAAATTTGCTACAACGTTGTTAAAGCAGGGAGGGGATGATGAAACGTAGGAGAGGGGGGGGGGGGGTTGAGAATACTGTAAAATCCTTAAATTGATATCAACGTCTAACTGACTTTTTGTTGCAAATTCGCAACAACGTTATTAAGCAGGGAGGGATGATGAAAGGGGGGGGGGGGGTACTGTAAAATCCTTACATTGATATCAACGTCTGAGTGACTTTTTGTTGCAAATTCGCAACAGCGTTGTTAAGCAAGGAGGGCTGTGAATAGAGGAGGGGGGATATTGTAAAGTCCTTACACTGATAACAACATCTGAGTAACTTTTTGTTGCGAATTTGCTACAACGTTGTTTAGCAGGGAGGGCTGATGAATAGAGGAGGGGGGGGGATACTGTAAAGTCCTTACACTGATAACAGCGTCTGAGTGGCTTTTTGTTGCAAATTTGCTACACAGTTGTTCAGCAGGGAGGGCTGATGAATAGAGGAGGGGGGATACTGTAAAGTCCTTACACTGATATCTTCTGGGTGACTTCCTAACACCGGCACGTTCGGGGGGAGGAGCAATCATCGGTAATTCTCGTTTAGTGTCACGTGGCCCGGGGATGGACGAGACTTGGATTGTCTGCTAATTAGGCATTAATTCTGAGCGAAAGAAAGAAGGGGGTGGGGAGCTTAATTTTAGCACGATATAAATAGACGAAGAGAGAATGATTTTCCGCATGATAAATAGGATTTTTATTCCATGGACCACGTCTTCAATCAAACAGTATCTTGGTATATAACGTTTTAAAATAAATTTCATTAGGGCCTATATTACTTTATTGTTAAAATGCGCTTTTCTATATGTGGCACCGATGAATTTAGGTTAATTGTGGTATATCAATGTATATATGTAAAATGTGGAAGTTCCGTTTGTACGTGTTACATGTGTAAACCTGAGCCGGATACTATCTTATCCACCCCATCCCCCTAGTATGTAACATAGTGCCATTTAAAACAAATCTCCACCACAACACATAGCCATAAGAGGAGTCCACCTATTGTCAAAGCCCCGCTGTAGTCAAAGAACATATGACAACATATTTGCAGCTTTGAAATAAAGTCTTAAAACTCACCACGCTATCAATTCATATGCCGAGGTCACGTAAATAGGTGAACTCTATTTCACCTACCCCCACTTACCGTTAGACTAGAAAGGGTGCTTTACTTACTAAAACTAGCAAGTCTTTGTCAAGACTTACGGCTTTAAAAAACTTAGATCTATTCTTAAGTTCATTGCAAAACATAATGCACGAAGTACCATAGTCACTGCCTTGTGAAATTAAAAACAAATAACCAAGTGATGAAACCAAGTAATGAAACATATAGAGTTTTAAGCATAACATTAGAACCCATAGACATGACCCCCCCCCCCCCCCACCTTGATATAAATATCAACGAAAACACGAAAAAAAATTGTAGAAGTTGCCTCGGAGAATTAGGTTATCTGCCGCTTGTGAAATTGTTTCCCCTTGAATCGATGTTGGTCACTGTAGACTCCGCTGCGATCTATGCTTAGAACTTGCCGACGATGAATTTACATGGCAGAGAAAAATTGGCGTTTAACAAAATCGATACTGCTTACTCTCGCTCCAGTCTGAGTTGGAATATTTTTTTTTTAAAATCCCCAAGCTGGTTATGTTAAGATTCATGATGTACTTTGTGGTAAAAAAAATTTACAGATATTTTTTATTCATAGTTTTATTCATAGTTTAGTAAATAGTATTGACTAGCGAAATTTCGGTGAAGAATAATAATACGGCGGCGTTGTCTAGTGGCCGAAGATTTATAGTTCAAATAACTAGACTTCATTGAGCAGACTCAGTTTTTAATCAGTATCTGGCATTATTTGGGTACAGTAAAATAAAAAAGC
>NW_026733814.1:0-59457 GCF_028476545.2 Physella acuta | reverse complement strand
TTCAGCTTTTGACATATGACCAAAGTTTTCAGTCTTCCCAAGCATGCCGTGTCGACATATTATTTTCTGGACAGTTGCACCTGACCAATAATGGGTTATAGCTCGTTGAGCTGGGTGGAAAAAGATTAAACAATAACACAATCAACCAGTGTTTCTTCCACACTTTTTACTCCGGGAGGGACACTTGAAATATTCGATGAGGGGGGGGGGGGGGAGATTAAATTTTTCTGGGGGGGGGGGGGGACACTGTTAAAAGTTCGGGGGGGGGGGGGGGGTAAACGTCGTTCTCCCCCCCCCCCCCCCCAGGAAGAGATGCCTGGAAGAAACTTTGCAATCAACTAATCCTTAGTGTATGGTTCAATTGAAAGCTTGTGTTCAACTAGAGTAGAGACTACTGCTAGGAATAGTGATAAGAGTTCCCTTTTCTAGCCTGACTTCCATGGGGCAAGTGAAGTAGAGTTCATGTTTCTGAGACCTCTGTATATGAAAGGAAAGTGTGATCAGCACTATGCCCAGCCGCTTTTACTTTCCCCAACGTGAGTGAGGTACCCATCAGTGCTGGGTGGACTCAGGGACGCTATGCTGACTTAAAACCTTAATTCGATTCGAGAATTAGCGGCAGAGGCGTAGCGACGGGGAGTGGGGGGGGGGGTACGATACATATGTCCCGGGGCCCCGACCCTTGGGGCGCCAAAATGGGGTTGGAAAAAAAATTAAAAGCTCATTTTAGCTGCAGTTTTGAATTATAAATATAAAAATATATGGGGGGGGGGGGGCAAATTGAAAGTTTGTCCACGGACGCCCGGAGGGGTCGCTACGCCTCTGGTAAGCGGTCTAGTGCTTTATCGCTAGGCCACGCCGTCCCATCACCAGAAACGTGTATGACAGGTATGACTATGAAAAGGAATTAAGTTAAATAAAAGCTTGTTTTTACTTTCTCGTATATACGTAGTATAGAGAAAGTATTGTAATCGTGCAAAAAAAAAATCGAGATTTTTACAAATCTCGACGTTTTACACCTCACTGATACGGAAAAACATAATTTTGCAATCTTGTCCGTATGTCTGTGTGTGTGTCTGTGTGTGTGTCTGTCCGTGTGTAAACACGATAACTTGAGTACCGTTACAGCTGGGTTGATGAAATTTCATATATAAGTATTTTATCAAAATCGTAGATCCGTATCAACTTTTGAGCGATTTCCGATAACCGGAAGTGGTACTTTTCCTACTTTGAATTTTTTAAAAGCCTATAACTTGAGTACTATTTCAGATAGATAAATTAAATTTCACATGTAAGTAAAAGATCTAATTCTCTACCTTCTGTTAAATTTTGAGTAATTTCCGTTGACTGGAAGTAGTAATTTACGCTACTTCCGATTTCTCAAAAAACTAATGTAAATTTTAAAAGTACTAATAATATTGCGCACTATTATGCGCTTTTTTTATTTGCGTTCACTTGGTGTGCAATTAATTTGTCTACGAGATTTATTCTATTTTTAAAACTTTAAGTATTTAAAATGGATTAAAAATCATGTCTATAGCCCGAGTTTCCATCCCCTGTTATTTTATATAAGAATATTCGAGAAAGTTTAGGGGAGATCACTCCCGGTTTATTAATTGTTGTGACTTATCTTTTTTTTTTTTACCATCGGCTTGAGGAGACGGAGTCAGATTTATTTTAGTGATCTGCTTTCTGACATGTTATAGGGTTTCATTCTGGTGAGAAGAGGGGCTCTTTCTGACATGTTATAGGGTTTCATTCTGGTGAGAAGAGGGGCTCTTTCTGACATGTTATAGGGTTTCATTCTGGTGAGAAGAGGGGCTCTTTCTGACATGTTATAGGGTTTCATTCTGGTGAGAAGAGGGGCTCTTTCTGACGTGTAGAGGGGCTCTTCCTGACATGTGTACAGTGTTTCTTCCAGACTTTTTTCTCCGGGGGCGCACTTGAAATTTTCGGGGGGGGCCAACAATTTGGGGGGGGGGGGGGGGGCGGACACTGTCAAAAGTATATATTTTCTATATAAATTCCATTTCTTCGGGGGGGTGGGGTAGACTGCCCCCCCCCCCCCCCCGAAGAGATGCCTGGAAGAAACTGCATGTGTAGAGGGGTTCTTCTGACATGTGTAGAGGGGTTCTTTTTGACATGTTCTGTCATTCGTTGATGATGGTTTATTGAGTATCTACAGCAAGTCTGGAAATGAAATAGTTATTCAGAAATTTGACATCCTGTCAGTGTGGAGAGTTCGATGGGATGATGAGGTCATTAAAATGGAACCTGAAATATAAGCAGTATGTTTAAGTGGGGATATGGGATTATTTCTTATAACAACATGGACATTCCAGGGAGAGGGGGAGGTGAGGGGCCAAACAGGCGGTTTATTTCTTCCCTGAATGAACTTTGTATATAAATGTTGTTAAAAAAGGATCTAAACAGCATCTTTCTTATTTTTCATATGTATACATTTGGAAATCAATCTTCAATGTTTTATAAATACGTATAAATGTTAAAATACTTTGTTTCATTAGAATATTGAAATTATGTAAAATATGTTGATGTTGTCGCACTTGTTTCAAATTTTAAATTGCAAATAAAAGAATTCAATGTTTAAAAAGAAAGATTTTTTTTTCGCCTCAGACACGTAATTTATAGCGTCAGTTGTGTGTTCGCTTTAGTATTACAGTTTTCATCATTGGCTTGTGAGGACTGATACAGATTTACAACAGTAATATTTCTTTCTTACTTGTAGCCTGCTTTCATTCATTTGAGATGGTTTACTTATACATAGATCTAATACAAAACGTCTAAATATTTTTTTAACAATATAAAACTTTAATAAACGGTATGTAGAAATTACGCCAATTTAACAATGTTCATATCAACAGTTCTCTAATCATTTAGCTCTTTTAATTCCTCTTCTGTGAACATTTGAGCCATTTTTATATTTAATCCTTATCTGTCCACTGAGTGAGAGCTTTTTAAAAAACTCTGCATACCCTAAGAAAAAATAATCCACTCTGTCTAAATCTGTTTTTATTTCTTCTGATGTAACCGACGCATCAGAGCCAAAAGATACTCGTCTTCTTTTCTTAGGCACATGTGGCTGTGTGAAACTTGTCTTCTCTTTGGTAGAGGATATGGGATAGATTTCTGTCGATTGTAGGAAAAAAGTCACAGGAAAAAAAAACACAGGAAAAAAAACACAGAAAAAAAGTCACAGGAAATAAAGTCACAGGAAAAAAAGTCACAGGAAAAAAAGTCACAGGAAAAAAAGTCACAAATATATATTTGCTTGATATTTGGTAATACTTTTATGTATTAAATATTTAGAGAGTGTAAATTAACTTAGGATTAATTAAATTTAATGTAATGTGTGTAGGCTGTATACGCATAGTAATTTTTATAATTCATCTAAAAATATTTAGTAAGAAGTATGTAGATTGTAATTATTTTAAACTTAAGATTAGTAGCATTTAATTGAATGTTCCAATGTCTATGGTTTTCATCGTGTTTTTTTTTAAATACCAACATTAAATTACCGTGAAATTGTAAGTTCATCTGACTTGCTGTCCTCAACTCATGGCAACAATAGTTATATTTAGTTCAACCACCTTTACTGCCCACATTTATCACGCTCATTACATAACAAAACTTAGGATCAAACAGAAAGCCGACAAGGTTCAAAGGCTGTCATTGACGCATAACGTCAACAACACAAAATATGTTCGGACAATGCCTAGTGAGGAGAGGCCGACCAGAGAATAGCCTACGGCAAAATTTGCTTACATTTCTTTTATAAACTTTTCTACCACATATTTAACTAAATGCGTAGCAAAAGTTGAGATTGTTGTGTAAATTATCTTAGAGTATTTTTTACTTACAATTGTTATAAACCATAATGCTTTTAACGTCTATAAATAATTTATGCTATCAAAAATACAACCCACAACAATAAACATACAAAATTTTACAATTCCTAACAAAAAAATCAAAATATTTCTAAAAAGATTTTTGTGACTTTTTTCTGTGACTTTATTTCTGTGACTTTTTTTCCGATAAAATTTTTCCACTGTGACTTTTTTTCTGTGACTTTTTTTCCTAGCAAAAACTGTGACTTTTTTTCTGTGTTTTTTTTTCCTGTGACTTTTTTTCCGTTTACCTTTCTGTCGCAGTCGGAAGGTCGGGCTAGGCAGGAATGTCAGATTCACACGAAATTTCAAATGGTCCTGTTTTGACCATATCATCACATGAAACAGAATTACACTGTCGTTTGCCACAGTACTGCTGCACATGTTAAAATGTGGACGCATGAACTCCATTTGATCTGTCCATTTCCATTTGGTCTGACCATTTTTATAAAAACTTTGACCCTAACCCTAACCCTAACCCATTTGGTCTGACCATTTCCATTTGGTCTAACCATTTTTATAAAAACTTTGACCCTAACCCTAACCCATTTGGTCTGACCATTTTTATAAAAACTTTGACCCCTTATGCTTCTTGTGAAAGTATCTTTTAGGTTGCGCCACTTTCGTTTTACATCTGCACCACTTTCACCCAGAATATTTCCTATCTCTTCATAAATTGGATCTTTCTTTTTTTTTAAAATCAGGATGTGACGCATCATACAATATTGGGTAACATTGGATCATTTGTATTAACTCCTCAATATTATTCTTTTTAGCAGCCATTTTTGTTGATACGTCTAAATCAGGGGCGTAGCGAGGGGGGGTGGGGGTGCGGACCGCACCGGGAGACACCATTTAGGGGGGTGACACCAAGGTAAAAAATAGCAAAATATATAGAGAAAAACTTGAGGGGGGTGCAAATCGAAAATGTGAAAGTTTGTCCCCGGGAAGGGTCGCTGCGCCTCTGTGGGGGTGACACCATTAAGTGACGCACCGGGTGACACCCGACCTCGCTACGCCACTGGTCTAAATATAAAGAAAAAAATTAAGTGGAGTTTGAACGTAGATCTAGTTGCGTCGCAAACAGCAAAAATTTAATAAAACTTTCTGTTATTTTAGAATCCATTATTGAATAAAGCTAATGGTTTTATATTACGATTGGAATCAAATGGTAATTTATACATCTAATTTTTTTCAAATATTAAAACTATTGAATATGACTTTTAACATGATAATTTTAAATATAATTAAACTAGGAACGTTATTCTAATTATATTACAATTGAATCTCTATATTATATTTAACGACACTCAGAGATCAAATGAAGGTTATATCCCTTGTTTAATGTAGAGATATAAATGGGAAGTAACTAGTAACGTTGTACAACTAATAATTTTTAATATCCTATCTAAGGGACATTTTGTCGATAGACATTTGTTGTAGCCATTATATAGCCGGCCTATGGATGTTGTCCTTTAATTAAATGCCCTTGTGGTTAGAGTAGGTCAATGACTTTGGAAGAAGGTTCAACCAACAATGGTCCGTTTAAAGCTGCGCGGTTGTGCGGCCGCGCAGTAGTTTAAAACTGTAGCGCAGTCCTTATATATATGCGTGTGTGTGTGTGCGTGCATGCGTGCGTGCGTGCGTGCGTGTGTGTGTGTGTGTGTGTGTGTGTGTGTGTGTGTGTGTGTGTGTGTGTGTGCCTCACAGTACACATTGCACTTTATCTTTTTCCACTTAGATGCAACGTCGGTTAAGTCCTAGGTTGTACAATAGATGTGTATGCTTCTAAAACCCAATCGACCTGTAGACTTTCGCCTCTCCCCCTAATTCGCTCTCTTCCACTGAGAGCGTCCTTTCTTTGATGCTAAGAAGTGGTTTCCAAGCCCACAGCCGAGAGTCCGAACGCCGAGGTCGAGTGCTAGTTATGTATTCGCAAAGCCTTGAGTTCAAATCCTGGTGAAAGCCCATCTATTGTGTAACTCTGTGGGACATCCCTCGACCATCACTTATTTCTTACAAGAGGAGAAGTGGTCAAGGACGACTTGACATTATGCTCACTATTCGTGGGTTTGGAACACACACACTCTACCTCACCTGTTCCAGTAGATCAGAAAAAACAACAGTATACATATATATATATATATATATATATATATATATATATATATATATATATATATATATATATATATATATATATATATATATATATATATATATATATATATATATATATATACAGTTAATCTATCTTCTTTTTATCGTTACCATAAAAAGCTTTAACCTGACTTTAAAAAAAAAACAACTATTGATCGTACATTTCACTCTACCTGCACTGGTCAGCATAAGCCATGTGTACCTCTTGCCCTTTCTTCCTTTCCCACTTTTACCCCTACCCCTCCCAAGTTACACAGTAAATCAGGTTAACAGAAATGACAACACCTGTCACTTTTGATAAGTTTACCTATAATTCGCCTATAAACACAAAACGGTGAACATTCAGGCAACTGGTATTAAAGATCATTATCCTAAGTCAAAACTCAATCAGTACAAAGGAACGTGTTGCATGCGTACGTTTTATAATCATGTTTATTTGTTTTATACTCATGATCATTTGTTTTATAATCATGATCATTTGTTTTATAATCATGATCATTTGTTTAATACTCGTGATTTTTTGTTTTAGATAACAAAGTATAAACATGCACAGAAACGATCTGGTGCAAGGAAACTGGTTATGTTTTCAAAAAAGATTTGATTTTTTAAAAGTTTAATTACCCTAGAAAATGGACACAGTTCTGAAAGCCGCACAGGTCTGAAGACAGACTGATACCGTAGGCTTAAAACCGGATGTGCCTCAAGGCTTAGAGCCGCACTGATGCCCTACGCACTAAATCCCACTGATGGCCTACGCACTAAACTCAATTAATGCCCTACGCATTAAGCCGAATTAATGCACAACATGCCCTTTGCGTTGCACCCGACTGATGCCCTTCGTACTACGCAGAGACTAATGCTCTACATACCCTACGCACTAAACCCGACGTATGCCCTACGCACTAAACCTGACTAATGCCCTACACACTAAGCCGGACTGATGCCCTACGCACTAAACACGACTAAGGCCCTACGTACTTAGCCCACATGTTGAACGGTGAGTATAAACCTACAGGTTTTTTGGACGGCCTACAGGTTTTACTGGACGGTCAGAATAACCTTGGACGCCAGTATAAACCTACAGGCGTCGTCTGACCCGCGGTGTGACTAATGAGCGACGACCCTCAGATCAATTAGATGACCGTGTCCCCGGCGCGCGCGGGGCGAGTAAAAAGGTCAAATGACCCCCAAGAGGTCACGGCGTTCTTGCCTACCTTGGAATGTACCTGAACTACGACCCGGTGTGTCACCACACGTCACCTGACTGACAGCCCGTGTGAAGATTAATGCCACTACAGAGTTGTGCTACTCGGTACGACGTCATTGCAATAGGGGCGTCGCGCCGGAATAGTGTGATAGAACTGGGTGGAATCTTTGACAGGGTAGTGTTGATATACACTGAATCGGTATGTTCTAGTGATAAACATACCAAAAAAAAAACATACTGACAGTTACGTGTATACACCTTTACAATCCTAAAAACATAAAAGTACACACATGCATTATATATATATATATATATATATATATATATATATATATATATATATATATATATATATATATATCTGTAGGCCTATATGTATATATAGGTATATATATATATATATATATATATATATATATATATATATATATATATATATAATATATATATATATATATATATATATATATATATATATATATATATATATATATATATATATATATATATATATATATATGTAATACGTGTACTTTTGTATATGCAACTATTATAATTCTTATAACATAGACAGCTGAATCAACCACAAGCTTACGATTTTAAAAACAAATGTCCCCGAACCAGATTCAGATCGCTACGTTTACGTCACAAAAATCGGTTAACTGACGTCACGCGTGACGACACAATGTGTGAAGGGAATAACGAGAACACCTGTCTCATCACCCGGACCATCGTCCGATCTCATACTGTTTCGATCTCGACTCCCCCCCCCCTCCCAATCACTTCCCCACCCCCTACCTCGAAGCGAGTTCAGTCCTGACGGCCGGGTTACATAATGACCCTGGCTATTTTTGTATCCTTGACCTTGATCATCACTGATGACCGCGTTAATTAGTCCCAGTGATATCGCTGACTTAACATGGGACATACTCTCATCTCAGAAACACAACTGGGTTAAAGTACACTCTAATCTCCATTAGAAACTAGACCCGTTGTGTTCTGGTGCTTTCCGGAACACAACTGGGTTAAGTACAGTTTAATTTCCATTAAAAACTAGACCAGTTGTGTGCTCGTACTGACGGATCAAACGCTTTATTAGTCTCGTAGAGGAGATTCTTATATCTCGTTATTCCATTCGCTCGAAGAATAATCAATCTAATTTCCTGCCTTGGCGTTTGATGCCTATGTTAAGAGATAATGTATAATATATTTGATGTTAATTAATGCGTATGTAGTACCGAGTACTTAAAATAGTCCGTTCTTGTCTAGTGCAGTAAAGTACTCCTTTGAACATGGTACTCTATAAGGGCAGGTGAAGTAGAGCTCATCTCTTTATGTGACCTTGTCGTATGGAGAAATGGTGTGGTCAGCATTATGTCCAACAGCCTTTACTTTCCCTGGCAGTGTTGAGATGACCTAGTGACGACCTACGGACTGGATCATGGGATCCGAACTCGAGACTTTCGGGTCAACTCTGCCATCCGACCACGCAGCAGAACTGCAGGCTGTTTCAGATTGTATAACGATTTCCTTAAAAAACTGAAAATCATCTTCAAGATATTTATCTCCTTACTTTTGAATAGCTTGGACTTGATGAAAATTTCAATTATAAATGTGATATTTTTTTTAGGCACTACCTGGATTCGAACTCGGGACCCTGTCTTAAAGCCCATGCCCAATTTACAAAGAACCATTATAAGCACAATTTTGTTTGCTGAATGCTTTGCATTTAACTACAAGAGTACATTAAACTTTGTATCTAGTCTGCGACATCGAAATATCACCTTAGTTTGCATGTGGGTAGGCGCACCACCGGACTCGATTCCGTAGAACGTCTCTGAGTCCACCCAGCTCGAATGGGTACCTGACTCACTTTACAGAAAGTAAAGCCGGCTGGGCATAGCACTGACTGCATCCTCCCTTCATACTCCGATGTCACAGAAACAGGTGAACTCTACCTCACCTGCACAACAGACAGTACCGAAAGGTATTTTACTAATGTGGCCCACTCCCAAGGAAGGAAGGGCGGAAAAGAGAGTCATACGACAACTTCAAACATATATATGTTGAGTGGTATTAATACGGAATTAACACGATAAGTTTTTTTAGATACAATATTTTAGTATTTAAGATTAAACATAAATTTAAATATAAATCTGAATTCAAAGGCTTGAAGTCAAGGAACGTCACTCCACTTTCACGCTAAGCACCAAAACAAATTGTCTCCCCTTTCGCGAGCTGCCTATTCTTCTTCTCTTGATTATGAATACCTCCATTGTTAATCCTAACCGACCATTCGGCGGGTGTCACCAGCTTTAAGCTTCCTGGGAGATTAGAAGATAATGTCTTAACCCCCACAGCTACGACCGTCGTAAACCATTCAACGTAATGTCCAGGGGATGAGGGGTTGGGTAGGGGTTGGCAGGGGGATGGGGGGGGGTCAGTTTTAGCACTTTTCCATGGCGGCGACGCGAAAATTAGGATATATGATAATGTTAACCTTAACGCTAATCGCGCGCGTGTCAAAGATTATAGAGGGGATAAGGGGAAAGTGTTATTCAAATTTGGGCCTTGAAAGGCTAATGGTGCGAAAATCTAAGACATTTTAACCATCCAGCTCTGGTGGATGGTTTAACCTATGAAATATCTCCTTCTCCAACTCCACCCTCCGCCCATTCCACACACGCGCACAAAATGAGTGACATCACATAAAGGTGTCTTGTCACATTTTTAAAGTAAATAATACAGAGCAAAAGGCGTGATCGTTATGTACACACACTTATATATATATATATATATATATATATATATATATATATATATATATATATATATATATATATATATATATATATATATATATATATATATATATATATGTGTGTGTGTGTGTGTGTATATATATATAATTCTGGGGCATGGCAGGCAAGGAGAACACAAAAAGTAACGTCCCTTAATTGCGTAAATTTTAAGTGGTACATTAAACCTCGTAGTGATGACCATCTATATATTCGTAAAACCCACCTCAAACAGAATGCAACAATTTTTGTTTTTATCTGCCCCTTATGTATGAGCTGCAGCTTAGTAGGCCTGTTGCTATTTACATGACTCTCACGACGGCCATGTTGAAAAGTTGAAACACAAAGTGCATTTTCACACGGTACAAGTTATGACACGATAAGCCGATGTGTTTTGTTTACGCTACATGGTTAAGTGTGCTTATTAGATGAAGGATGGTACAAATAATTACAGAAAAATTGCATTGAAAACGTCATAGAGAAAAAATATTGTAAATACCTATAGGAAATAAATCCCAGGAGAAAAAGTTTCAGGAGAAAACAATGGGAAAAAAATTCGCAGGTTAAAAATTACAACATAGTAAGATTACATTGTTATATTAGGTGTGTTAACAATCATGCATTAATGCTTTTTATTTTCTTTTTTCTAAACTAGATATTATAATCAACCATGCCAAAGAATTGTAATCTATCCACATAATTAGCTTGATTATTTCAATGTTTGTTTTCATAGAAACGAATATGTTATCAACTAAACAAGTAAATTTATTGCACTTTTAGTCCACACCCAAAAATAATTTGGGGAGGTTGGAACTCTTTTTACGAGTCACTTTACCATTTAAAGTTGTTTTTTTTTCGTTGTCACAAAACTGATGTTAAGTAAGTCTCTAGAGCCAGGGTCAGCGCCTATGGATGTCGTCCTACCTACTCTAGCTACGCCTCTGACAATATATACCAAGTTTTCCCTTAGCGCTCCCTTTCAATAATAGGGGTGTTTCGGATAATAACCCACCCCCATCGCCGGCTAGTTCTGGGCGTCATTAAGAAGTAAAAATGTCAAATCATTATTCAACATCATCAGCGCTACCGATCTCACCCTGCGCCATTTGTAGCCAAATTTTCGTTGACGCAAAGTTTCATCGCTCCATCTCAATTTAACCCTAGAAAGGTTACAAGGCCCCGTCTCAATTTAACCCTCAACATGCCCGCATAATTGGCACCGCGAGGGTTAATTACTGACCGCTGTGTCTGGTGATGGCGTCGACGTGAGCATTCATAGCGTCTGGTCTGCAAGCAGACGTCACCCACGTGTGAAGATAGAGGTGCATCGTGGGTCGCGCGGGATGGCAGTGATGAACTGCCTAGGGTCAAGATGGCTGAAAAGTAGGTCAACGGGTGGTATTTATAGTTACAAGCGGCGTGACATTTTCAGATGGTCAGTTTGGACGCGGGGCCTGGTGATTAGGTTGACCATTAGTCGGTCTGACCATAAGGGTATGGCAGGGACGTGGTGCGCATGCGCAACAAGAGACAACACAGGATTCTCATTGTGTGGGGTTAATTAATAGGTTAATTAATCTTTCAGTCGTAGAACAACAGAAGCTGGACTTTTCAACGTTGAAGTGTTTATATCAAATGCGTTGTGTTTGTTTTGCCACTGTTTTGTGTGATTAAATAGCCACATAATAGGATAAAAAATTAAAAGGATTGTTCAATATGAATACAATATGAATATCAATATGAATACACTTAATTTAGTGAATATCAATATGAATACACTTAAGTTAGACGTGAAAACTCTAGCTATTTAAAAGTTGCCGTTAGGGCAATACTTAACGCATTAAGTTAGAGTTAAGACTGGTATTAACGTCCCTGTGTCAACTCAGCTCTGATGGGTACCTAACTGACGTTGGGGAAAGTAAAAGCGGCTGGGCATAGCGCTGACAACACTATTCCTTCATATGCAGAGGTCACGGAAACAGGTGAACATTTCTTCACCTGCCCCGTAGACCGTCAGGTTCGAGAACTGCACTATTATAATCTGCTATTGTAATGTGGACTGGGTTTAAAGTTGGGTGAGCTCAGATTTTCTTCCAGGCATCTCTTCAGTCTAACGCCCAACCGAACAACATTGAATTTATATAGAAACTATATAATTTTACCAGTGCCCCTCAGATTATTTCAAGTGCACCCACGGAGAAAAATAGTCTGGAAGAAATATGGTTGAACTTGGTGTTAGATGTAATAACAGGAAAATATCATTAACACCCCCTGTCCAAGTATTAAATAAACCGGGAGTGATCTCCCCTAAACTTTCTCGAATATTCTTATATAAAAAACAGGGGATGGGAACTCGGGATATAGACATGAATTTTAATCCATTTTAAATACTTAAACTTTTTAAAATAGAATAAAATCTCGTAGAAAAAAGAATTGCACACCAGTGAACGCCAAATAAAATGTGCATAATAGTGCGGAATATTATTAGTACTTTATAAATTTACATTCGTTTTTTGAGAAATCGGAAATAGCGTAAATTACTACTTCCGGTCAACGGAAAATTTTATTGAAGGCAGCTAATTATATCTTTTACTTATATGTGAAATTTCATTTATCTATCTGAAATAGTACCCAAATTATAGGCTTTTGAAAAATTGAAAGTAGAAAAAGTTGTACTTCCTTTTACCGGAAATCGTCGAAGTAACGCTTATACAATAAAGCGTATAGAAAGTTAACATTTTTGTTGATGTTCATCTGTTTACGTGAGTTGCACGCGGATTCGAACTCGTGACCTTCGGATTAGCAGCCTAGCTGCCTACCGCTAGGCCACGCCGTCCCTGCTAGTCAAACTGACAATCTTGAATGTGACGACAATGTCGAATGATAGGTGGGTAGGTTAGCTTGTTGCCTTTCCCGCGACATAGGTCGCTGACAAGAGCTTTCCAGGTATCTCTGCTACTGTCCCCAGGTGTATCTAATCTTCTTGGTGTCTTCTCCCAGGTCACGTCTCAAAGAGTTATTTCTCCAGAATCCCAAACCTTTCATAGTCGGTTGAAATCTACTAGTGTCTTACCCAATCTTGTTTTTGTTTTTTTTGCGTCTGTCCCGCCCTCATCATCATCATCATTCCTTTGTGGTCCATGGGGAGCAAAGGGCTGCAACCACACATCTCCAGCGGACTCGGTTTTGGGCTGCTCCCTTTATCTGTGCCCATGTAAGCCCATGTGTTTTCGCCTCTTCTTCAACCGTTCTTCTCCATGTCTTCCTTGGCCGGCCCACCCTCCTTTTTCCCTGGGGATTCCAGTCCGAAGCATGTTTTGCGATGTTTTCTTTTTCTTTTCTTAATATGTGTCCGATCCATCCCCATTTATTGGCCTTGATATCTGTCTCTATTTGCTGTTGCTTTAAAGTTCGCCACAGGTCTTTGTTTGATATTTTGTCTGGCCATATTATTTTAAGTATATGCCGTAAGCATTGGTTTACGAATGCCTGTAGCTTATCAGTATTTGTCTTCGTGACCCTCCAAGTCTCCGAGTCATAGAGCAGCACTGCCTTGACAAGGTGCTTCTAGGGCTTGTTCTGACACTTTTGTAAGGATGCTGCTTGATGCATTTACTTTAAGGACTTTACCAATCCCACTTTGGATATTCAGGCCTGGGCATGACAAATAGAGCTATGCCTAATGCCTAACCTAAACCTTTTCACTAACCCTACTTTTAAACATAAGCCAGAATATCTGCAGATAATGATATCAATATAACAAAGAAACTGCGAACAGAAAATACATTTTAGTATACATTACGACACAATCACACTTTTAAAAAAAAATTAATTCAGCTCTCGATTAAAACAAAATTATGTTTATTCGACTCCGTGGAGTATTATTTAATTAAAACAATTAGAAGCTGTTTTTTTTCTTGATCTTATTAAATTTCTTGCATCAAAAAATAGAATAACCAGATCAGCATTAACGGTATGAGAAGTTTCAAGAACTCGTGATACGTCTTGAACACCTTCTGTGTACGGTAATTTTCTAATAATAGAACTAATAAGAACCGCAACCATCGTAAAGGGGAAGGTAAAGAACGCTAACTCTCTCACCGACAGGTCAAGAGGGGATGGGACGTAACTCCATGACTCAGAGAGTTTGGTCCTCGCTAAAAGCTTGACCAATAGGGCTTTTTGTTTGAGTTGGTGATGGCCGCAGTTGGAGTCGTATCAATGAGTTGTAAATAACAAACACAATGGCTGCCTCCAGCGCGGTCAATCCATCTTAGTTGCTACCATGGTATGCCCTATGTCAGGGGTCTCCAAACTTTTCAGTCCGAGGGCCGCATTAACTATCAAATTTCAGTTCGGGGGCCAGTTTCTTCAAGGCATGTCTTTAATTTTTCTGGGCAAAGTTCCTCACCCATCACCAACAGACGATTTTTCCTTGTACAAAAAGATCTCCGCGGGCCGGATGAGGGGACTTAGGGGCCGCATCTGGCCCGCGGGCCGTAGTTTGGAGACCCCTGCCCTAAGTTCTCAAAGTAACGATAGTGTGCAGGTTTAATGTTGAGCATTGTTCTAATGGTCATGGCTATTTGTAATACGGACATCAACTGACTAGGAGCAAAACTTAATGCGACCGAGGAGAGGGGGTTGGGGGTAGTTAAATATCATCCAACCGTAAACCCTTGGAAGATGCACATAGATTTAATAACATAATTCAGAATTGCACTGAAATAGTGTATCCCAATACGAAGTATAGTTGTGTGGGAGTTATGTTACAATCCTAGAAACGGACATTAGAAACTTGTGACAATTGATATACCAGATGTATATTGGTATATCGCCTTCGTGGCCAAGTGGTAAGGCGTCGGTCTCGTAAACCGAAGATCCAGGGTTCAATCCCCTGCGGAGGCAAGCTAAGTTTTTTATTCTTTTGCTTTCGCAGCTGCTATGTATAAACAATTTAGTTCAATATATATATATATATATATATATATATATATATATATATATATATATATATATATATATATATATATATATATATATATATATATATATATATATATATATATATATATATATATATATATATATATATATATATATATATATATATATATATAATATGAATGCATATTTTCTATAATTTATACAACGCAGTTAATTGTAGATTGACTTTTCACACACAGCACATTCTGCATGTAATTGGTTTTGACTGGAGCAGAACTAGTCTTGTATCGTCTCGTTAAGAACATAATTGAGTGCAGGCACTATTCCAGCTCACGTCTGCTGTTCACCCAATGTTCCTCCAGAATTTAATGGTCGCCACGTCCCTCCCCCACCTCACCCCCACCCCCCTTGTCTGGACATCAAGCCAGATCCCCACGGGGACGGTAAACCTGCCCAGCGTACCGTCTGCGGACTGGACTTGACTTTTCACCTGTTTGACCCCCAGACCCCCACCCCACCCCCCAGACCCACGTCCTGGTCAGCATCTACGTGGGACTCGTTACCCTGTCCAATTAAATCAATTTATGCACCTCTCACCGCTTGCTTTGACAGTCTAGTACCTGATATGTTTCAAATCTCTGAGGTATTGTGGTGCTGAATTGTGGGGTCAGCCTTTTGGCGCATTGAATTTCTCGTAGTCCGAAAGGTGGTGCGTACTAGTGCGTAGTTTCTTTGCGTTAGGGGAGTAGAACATACTTTTTCATTAACATATGATATGTGTTTACCCTCCGCATATTCTAATGTAAGTTGTATGACATTACCATAGATAGTCAAAACTCACCAAAAAAAAAAACAAAAAAAAACCACATACGTCCCCAGTCAAGCACCCATAAACAACGCATACAATGTGCTATAAACATTTAGCATCTCATCAGTTTTTGCTGACATTATTAAAGTAATTATAAAGACCTCTCTAAAAGTGTTAAAAGAATAAAATATGTAACTCATGGTAAAAAAATTATGCATCCGATAATTTTACAATGCTGAGATATTGCAAAAGTAAAGAAAAGAAAATTTAGTAGAATGTAACATTATTTTATACCTCCCATATACCACATAACATATTTTTTTAACAAAACTATGAAACAGGCTGTCACATAAATACGCGCATGATTCTATAAATAAGCATTCATGCTACTGTATCTTGATAGACATTTCATTTTTAGGTCGAGATTAAGGATAAATTTATATCAGAAAAATATCATTATTTATTTGGAAAGGGTTTTATCAAAATTTTAGAAATGTTCTCTGGTTTATGGTTAGTTTGGTTCTAGGATTCTATGGTTTAGATATGGGTTTAGAAATTTTCCTTGGTATTTGGTTTTAGTCTTATTTATGCATAAATAGTGATTAAGGTATAGAATCTATAGGCCTACTATGCTTAGAGCTTTGGCTGAATTAGATTAATCAATAGTGTTACTAATTGGGCTTTGGTTTGTTTTAATTAAGCCAATCACTTTCAACAAATGATGGGAATATTTTTGCAAACTAAGTTACTCTAACTATTTCGCGATGCTTGTTTGATGTATATTACACATCAAGTAAAGAACCACCCCCCTCCCACCCCCACACACACAAACAAGATGACTAACCAATGACCCCCACCTGCAGTACCAACTATCCACGCAAACCTAAACTTACAACATAACAAACAACATTGCATGGTTTCTATTTATATCCGTTACACCCCACCCCCTTTTCACCCCCTCCCCCAACCAATCCTCCACATCACGCGCTACTACGGTATCTTGTAAAACCCGCTACCTTGACCTTCCCCCTCCGCGTAACGATTCTATTTTTAGCACGCCAAAACAAGCGGGGTCGTATTCTGGCATTATCTCCTACCATTAATTGCACGTCCACGTCTACGGGACCGGCTCAATCGGACCGGCATGAGAAGCCGGTGCCCTCAGCCGTGTCTGACCGTGTCCAGAGGTCTTCTGTTTCCTGCCAGCCGGACCCATATCTTAATTGTTCTTCCTGGTGCTTCAAATCAACTTTGTCCGGCATTGATATGCTTCACTGACCAGAGGCGTAGCTAGGGGAGGGCGGGGAGGGCGGCCGCCCCGGGCGCCGACCATAGGGGGGCGCCAAATGGGGTAGAAAAAAATTATTAAAGTTCATTTTAAGCTGCAGTTTTGAATTATAAACAGTCAAAGTAAAGAAATTTAACGGCTGAGAGCCCTTGCATATTGATTTAACTGTTTTCTACCTTGATTGTGTAACTGTAAAACGTATATCCTTAAGAAATAGTGACCGGAAAAACCGCTTTCCAGCTTTCCTAGATCAGGGGGGCGCTTTTTCGAAGACTAAAATCGGAAAAATTCACACCGGATTTAGGAATAAGTAACCGATATCACTCCGAAAAAAAACCCATTGAACTAAAGCGTATTTTACGATTGTGTAACGTAAAAATAAAAGAGTTAGTGACGTTTAAAATTCACTCTACCTTTTTTTGTGCAAGATGGTGGGGGCACTTTTTCACCAACAAAAACCGAAGGATTTGTATTGGATCGCTTACTAGATAACTCTTTTAACTCTTTTAATCAATTGTATTAACACTTAATGTACGATTTCACTACCCAGTTTTGCTAAGTAATAACGCGGCTAGTTCTTTGTACGATTCTTACGATTCTCTCAACTTCATAGTGAGAGATCAGATACTTTTACTTGATTGCATTACATCTTGCCTGGATCGCTGCATAAAAGAGAAATAAATATCACAAATTCTTGTATCGCTATCCAATCAGTAAAATAGCAGACTGTCGGCGCGAGTGGGTGGGAAGCGACACTCTTTGACAAAATTTGAAGAGAGAAGAAAACTAGTATATTGTACTGATTATTTACTTTGTTTAACTGATAATTCAAAACTGTAATATAGGCCTACAATTATCGAAATTGTTCTAAAGATACGCCCAAAAGTAGACCAAATAAGCTTGCACCTTCTACACCTTAAGCAGTGGTTCTTAACTTTTTGGAATCACCGAACCCTTCTTAATAGTTGCATCATGCACACCGACAAAATCCGATCGTGAATCATAAAAAGACTGTGCTAAACGCATTAGCACCGCTACAATTTTAATTTTTTTCTGACATTACTAATCATCATTTTTTAAAGGATAATGCATCTTTTATTGGCGTCGAGTGAAGTTTTAGGGAACGACAATCAGCGTAATTGTTAATTTTTTTCCAGACTGTCGCACACACATACACACACACGTGTATATATATATATATATATATATATATATATATATATATATATATATATATATATATATATATATATATATATATATATATATATATATATATATGGGGGCGCCAAACTGAAAGTTCGCCCCGGGCGCCGGGAGGGGTCGCTACGCCTCTGTCACTGACTGAAAAGGTCGTTAACCTTGAAAGATATTTTTAAGCGGACTATAGCTAGACAAATGGAACGGTGTGGCCTAGCAGTAGAGCGCTAGGCTGCTAACCCGAAAGTCTTGAGTTCGAATCAGTGTTCAAGTCAGTAGACTTCGCTAAGCCCAGCCAGCTTTGATAGGTACCTAACTCACATTAGGGAAAGAAAAGGCGGTATGCCAAATTGCCGACCACACCGTCCCTTCAAATGCCGAGGTCAAGAAACATGAACTCTACTTCATCTGCCTATGGGATCGCTAGGTCTAAAGAGGATTCTTTACTTTACAGCTAGACACGTTACCACTGACCATCCCTTTTTTATCACTGATAGAACTGCTACCACTGTCCATAGCTTTTTTTCTCACTGGTAGAACAGTTACCACTGACCATCACTTTTGTATCACTGGTACAACTGTTACCACTGACCATCACTTTTGTATCACTGGTACAACAGTTACCACTGACCGTCACTTTGGTATCACTGGTACAACTGTTACCACTGACCATCACTTTTATATCACTGGTCGAACTGTTACCACTGACCATCCCATTTAGACACCACCGTAAACGTCATCGCCGGTGATGCAACGTGCCAACACCTAAAGTGCTACCTTCAACAATAGGATGACGGCACCTCATTACTGGCGTGTAACAGGCGGATGGCGTAAAAGACAACCTGTTACTAATTGACAACAGATTGCCGTCTACAATTCTAACGTGCCATTTTAGATAGAATAAGGTTCTGTGCGCAGTAGCGTAGCGAGGGGGGGGGGCGGGACATATGTCCCCGGGCGCCGACCTTAGGGGGCGGCAAAATGGGTTGGAAAAATAAATTGAAAGGTTGAAGGGGTGCAGATCGAAAGTTTGAGGGGGGGGGGGGGGGGTGCAAATCGAAAAGTTTGAGGGGGGGGTCGAATCGAAATCTTGGGGGGGGGGGGGGGGGGGGTGCAAATAAAAAAAGTTTGTCCCCGGGCGCCGGGAAGGGTCGTTACGTCTCTGTCTGTGTGGTCGGGTGGTAGAGCTTACGATTGCTGGCCTAAAGGTCTCGACTCTGCTTCATCTGCCCCATGTGTCTTGGGAACGAAAGGGGGGGGGGGGTATGATTCTTTGGGTTTAAAAATTATTATTATCTAGAAAACAAACTTAAAGGGAAATGTTTTTTAAATCTCACGACACAAAAAATAATCAATGGCATATCGTAAGAATTGTACTAAAACAGTAACATTTTGTTTCAAACACACGATTAATCACACGCGATTAAAACTTAGAATTCATTGCCTAATCGGCTTTACTAATCCGGATTAGACCCTAGACGGCTCTAGAAAGACGAGTGAGGGGAAATCTCTAGACCACCCCGCCCTTCGCCATGTGGAACAACTCTCTTTAATCATCCGATAAATCATGTTTCCATGTGGCGATCGCGCAGGTCGTAACCTCCCGCGCGCTCCGCCAATCTGGTAGCGATGACGCAATCCGCGGCGTCTCACGCAATCAAACACGGACGAGGTAACGACTCCCGGTCCGGCCGACAATTCAATTCTAGTTGGTTTAGCGTATGTGTCACGCCGACGTGACGTTGATCACGATCACGCTAATGTTGTCAGTTTCCTGTCAGCGTGAACATATTTCTCGGGCAGAAAAACCAAACAAATTAATCTCCATCGGCGCCCGAGTTCGACGCCAAGTTGGAAGAGGGGACTGGTAGTGTTTAGTAATGATGCTACTATTGTAAACCGTCTTGTCGCGTGAGAACGCTGAATAAATATCTTAGTTTGTTGGCGCTTGTGATTTTTTTTCAGTGTGTTTAACTGTGGTTTTTTCAGTGTGTTTAACTGTGGTTTTTTTCAGTGTGTTTAACTGTGGTCTTTTTCAGTGTGTTTAACTGTGATTGTTTCAGTGTGTTTAACTGTGTTTTTTTTCAGTGTGTTTAACTGTGGTTTTTTTCAGTGTGTTTAACTGTGTTTTTTTTTCAGTGTGTTTAACTGTGGTTTTTTTCAGTGTGTTAAATTGTAGTTTTTTGCTTGTTGCCCTAGGTCAAGGTCGCCAGATGTCTTCATGAAAATGTGGGTGTGGCTCGTTTCATCATATCTCTGATGACATTTGACCTATGTCATGTTAATATCGAGTTAATGACATGGTATTTTTCAGCTCATGTCTTTGTTTTATTCATCACATCCATAATTCCATGTCATATTCTCATCATCCTCATGTCATGTCATATTCACCTCATCCACATGTCATGTCATGTCATTTTCACCTCACCCGAATGTCAATTCATATTCATTTCACCCATATGTCATGACATATTCACCTCATGTCATGCTATTACTATCCCTCGTCTTACAAACACCCAACTAAAGGCTTACCATATGCCACACCCATCCAACACATATCTTCGGGGGGGGGGGGGAGAGACTCCGTCCACCTAGAAGAGATGCCTGGAAGAAACTCTGCAAACGTCTATTTTTACGACACCCCTACCTACGCCCCCACCTCATTGCTCCCCACTCCCTCAAGCTATCCCCCTCTCTTAACCCTCCCCCCCCCCCCGCCTCTCACTCCTTGGTCAACAATGATTTGAGTACCAAATCTCAAACTAACGGATTACCATTTCTATCCACCCCACCCCACCCCTACCCCCACCTCACCTTCTATAAACACGTCCCACCTCCCACCCACCCCTCCCCCCAAGTTAAAAAAAAACGTCCTTGGTCAGTTTCGAACCTTGTGTGCAGCCAGTCCTAAAGTGTCAAACGAAAAAAGAATCGTCCTGCTATTTTACAAATCCCGATAACTCAAAAGCCCAGTGCCAAAAATATTCCCCCCTCCCCCCAAAAAAAGAAGGGGGCGGGGGTATTCTGAGATACAAAGCACGGTCATCAGGAGAATGTATGGATGCTTGAATGCCAGGTGACATCAAAGTCCTGTTGACATCAAGTGACATCAGACAGCGGAGAAGTGTCCAGTTCTTATTGAGAGAATATTTATGACATACACTTCTAAGTCCGTATATGGTGGCATATAAATAAAGGCTAACACTTTGAATTGTCTTTGAATTGACTTTTTTTTATATAAAAGAACCAGAGTTTCTTCCAGGCATCTCTTTGCCCCCCCCCCCCGAAAAAATTCTACCGCCCCCCCCCCCCCCGAACGGATTGAAATTTATATAGAAGATTTATACTTTTAACAGTGTCCGCCCCCCCCCCCCCCCCCGAACAAAGTCTACCGCCCCTCCCCTCCCCCCCCCCCCCAGAAAATCCAAGTGCCCCCCCCCCCCCCAGGAGACAAAAGTCTGGAAGAAACACTGAAAAGAACGGGGGGGGGGGGGGGTAAAATACAAATTATCAGTTTCATGAGTTACGGAAAAAAATCACAAACATTTTTTTTACTCCAAAATGAAAGTAGGCGTATATTTTTTGTGACGTCATTACAAAGAAATCGAACTACAGAGACTGCGTTTTTTTTAAATACAGAATCGAGAGAGATCAAGGCCGGTAACGTGTCAGACTTGGACGACGTTTGCACAGATTGATGGGACCCTGTTTCCATCAGATACGTTTAGGATTAGGGTTAAGTGGCAAGGGGATTACCGGCCTTTACATTTCTTTTTGTGAAGCGGGGATTTTTTTCCTTTTTTCCTATCCGGTTTGTCAGCAAACAAAATAAAATTCCGGCCTTCAAAAATTAGTGTCAGCTGAAGGACCGGACCAAAATGACCGGAAGGTCCACCCACCTCGAGGTGGTAACAAAACACCCGGGGACCGGTCACCGGTTTTTATGGCGGCCATCTTTCGCGTCCATCCTTATCATTTCGTCATTTCCTGTCGGTGGGTGACTGAGTGTGGGTATTAGATGAAATCACCGGGTTGGAAAGAAAAAAAAATGTCTAAAAAAAAAATTTCCGCATCTGCGCATGCGCGTTAATGTAACGTGTTCTCTGATTGGTTAAAAATCGTAAAAGGAGGGAAGGTAGGGTTGTAAATAATCGTGCCAATACACAGAGGGACCCCGGGTTTTTGAATTCCTGTGCCGAAGCTGAAGTACCCCTCCCGACGTAGAGAAACAGCGATGGACGACGTACAATGAGGCGGTTACGTCGGCTAATTGCAAGCATGTCAAGAACACTTCGCGGGAGGCTGAGCCGATTGGAGTTTGCCTTGACCATGTTTATCTCCCCTGGTCTCCATTGTTGTTGCTTCCCCTGACCCCTCCCTGGACTAAAAGTATACAGACCAAACTATGGCCAGGGGATGGTTGCCATTACCTCCCTTGTTAAAATCCCACACGGGTTCTTTCTGTTAGCAGGGATTCTTTCCCTTTAATTTTATAAAAATACTGCAACAAATAGGATTTCTTAGGGTCTGTTTGTAAGAGAATTGGAATAGATAAAACAAAACAGGGTTGTACACAACATAGATCCATAAAAGTAACAAGGTCTTTGTAGATTCTAGCATAAATTAAATACATAAAAGTAACAAGGTCTATCATAAATACATACAAGTTAATAACATACCAGTACCGGAGTTTTACAACATAACTATATACCATTATTAGGATTTTTACAACTTTTTTTTTAGTTTGTTCTATTACATAAATATACACATTTTAAAATAAATATGAAACATTGTCGTGCATTGTAGTTTTTTTTTTTCTCATTTAGTGGGAAAACCCACGAATCTCCTCCCCCCCCCCCCCCCCCACATACACACAACCTCCCACCTAGTTTCAAGACTTTCCTATGTTCTACAAATGACTGAAGCGAAGCTGACTTGGTCTTATTAAAGTCACAGGCCGACAGTGAAGTGTCAAACAGAATACATGTCATTTCAACACAACTTTTTCTCTCTCTAGACATGGGCTGTTAGGGACAGGCGCTTCGAAATGGGGGGGGGGGGGGGGGGGGGGGTAGGGGAGTGATGATTGAGAGAAAATATATCAAATTTTTTTAATATTATTCAACGTTAGATTACTAAAATAAATTCGGGAACGGCGTGGTCAAACAGTAAAGTGCTCGACTACCCTAAGTTTACTGAGCTATTAAGCATGTAAGTAAAGTTCATGTATGGAACATACAGTCCATGGGACAAAGGAAGTAGAGTTCACCTGTTTCCGTAATCTTGGCATATAAATGGATAATGTGGTCAGCACTATGCCCAGCCGCCTTTACTTTCTCTAACGTGAGTTAGGTACGCATCAGAGCTAGGTGGACTCAGGGACGTTCTCTTGACTTGAACACGGATTCGAACTCGAGATTTTTGGGTTAGCAGTCTAGCGCTCTATCGCTAGGCCATGACGTCACACAATGAACGATCAATGGTACCCGATAAACGTAAAGTAAAAACAAAAACTGTCCACTTAGAGAGGACCGAACTATCTCTTCACTTTATCTTCCCTACTTACAGCCAAGGGTTAACTTATAATGTATTGTACTTAAATTATATAAAATAGGAATAAAATATGGTAATTAAGCAGGTGAAGTAGAGCTCTTCTATCTCTGTGACTAGTGTAATGTCCAGTCGTATTTCGTCAACGGCTACAATTAAAGTTGGGTAGGGCGGAGAAGTAGAGGCAGGTGGCGTTACCCAGGGTGTGGTTGGGTGGAGTAACTCCACTAGGGGGTGGCAGGGCAGGAGATGTGGGGTGTCCCTAGGGCGCAGAGAATGTGTAGAGACGCAAGTGTACGTCAACTAAGCTCCATCACCCGACCACCACTTATATAATTAAACGCCCACTGTATGTGTTGTGTGAAGCTGCTAAGTCTATAATCGGAAATATGATTGATTATCTTTACGATTAACTAGTTTGAGGAGGACGTGGGTGGAGGGGGGGGTGATGAGATCAAACTTGAGAATCTTTCTTCTCAATCACGATTTTCTATTTTAATATTTCACCAACACATGCTAATATTACTCATGTTTTTTTATAAGTCGATAGCATCCGATGGCTAATTGTAATTGTTTAGACACGGATACTGATTTTTATATTGTCGGCTTGCATGTATGTTTGTCAAGTGACAAATGTTTGGTATGGCACATGGAATTAGTCGTGTTTCGCTAATGAAAATCTAATTAGCGAGTTGGTGATGTAGGCGTATTGGTGGTGTAGGCGTGTTGGTGATGGATGCGTGTTGGTGATGGATGCGTGTTGGTGATGTAGGCGTGTTGGTGATGGATGCGTGTTGGTGGTGTAGGCGTGTTGGTGATGTAGGCGTGTTGGTGGTGTAGGCGTGTTGGTGGTGTAGGTGTGTTGGTGGTGTAGGCGTGTTGGTGGTGTAGGCGTGTTGGTGGTGTAGGCGTGTTGGTGGTGTAGGCGTGTTGGTGATGTAGGCGTGTTGGTGATGGATGCGTGTTGGTGGTGTAGGCGTGTTGGTGGTGTAGGTGTGTTGGTGGTGTAGGCGTGTTGGTGATGTAGGCGTGTTGGTGGTGTAGGCGTGTTGGTGATGTAGGCGTGTTGGTGATGGATGCGTGTTGGTGATGTAGGCGTGTTGGTGATGTAGGCGTGTTGCTGGTGTAGGCGTGTTGCTGGTGTAGGCGTGTTGGTGATGTAGGCGTGTTGCTGGTGTAGGCGTGTTGGTGATGTAGGCGTGTTGGTGATGTAGGCGTGTTGCTGGTGTAGGCGTGTTGGTGATGTAGGCGTGTTGGTGATGTAGGCGTGTTGCTGGTGTAGGCGTGTTGGTGATGTAGGCGTGTTGTTGGTGTAGGCTTGTTTCTGATTTAAGCGTGTTGCTGATGTAGGCGTTGTTATGTGTCACCTGTCTTAATCTAATATTAAGAATGGTGACACACGACAACCCCCATATACTACTAATATGTAGTAAAGCTGGGCTTAATCCGGGTGATATAAGTTAAGTCACAAATCCAGTCCGTCTTAAACAGTGTTACACCTATCCAGTCCATCTTAAATCAGTGTGCCGCCAATCCATACAACCTTATAATATCAGTATGTCACCATCCAGTCCATCTTAAATCAGCATTTCACCATCCAGTCCATCTTAAATCAGCATTTCACCCTCCAGTCCATCTTAAATCAGCATTTCACCATCCAGTCCATCTTAAATCAGCATTTCACCCTCCAGGCCATCTTAAATCAGCATTTCACCATCCAGTCCATCTTAAATCAGCATTTCACCATCCAGTCCATCTTAAATCAGCATTTCAACATCCAGTCCATCTTAAATCAGCATTTCACCATCCAGTCCATCTTAAATCAGTGTGGCACCGATCCACACAACCTTATAATATATTTGTGGCACCAATCCAGGCAGAGTGACATTATTGAGTCAAAAGTCCAATCACCTTTTGTTTTTTGTTTTGTTTTTATTTTTCCTCAGTTTGCTAACTACTTTACATAGATATATGTTTTTTGTCCGTCCCTCTGTATTCCTCCCTCTTGCATCATTACCCCTCACCCTCCCTCACCCACCCCCCCCCCTTTCCACACACACACCACACCCATCACCACGCCTAAACATAATAACTCAAGCACCCACAATACCTGCCAATCTAAAGAAACCCGTTGAGGCAGTGGCCAGTCGTAAACACCTTTGTCCAGTCTGCAACCACATTGGCGTTACCCCCGGGGGTGTCCAGCCCCCAAAACTCCCCGCCGTTATCCACCAGGGGCGAGCTTATATTAAACTCCCCATGATGCATGCCATAAGGCGTAACAACATCTGTATCGGCTATTTCTCCATGGGCGTATCGGTCCGGCCCATGGGGGGGGGGGGGGGGGGGACACAAACTGGATGTTTAGTGTCAGAAGGGGTGGGAGGAAATTATAAACAACACGGCGAGAATTAGCACAACAGCATCAGTGGGTGCGAGGGTACAATCGTGCTGGGTACCATGGGTGCTCCGAGTTGGTGCTTCCCAGAGAGATTTGTTAAACTTCCGGTTAGGGGTGAAGTCGACGTAATGATGACAGGTACAGATGGGGGTGCCCGTAGGATTTGTGGTGGGGTCGTGTGGAGGGTGGGGGGGGGGGGGGTTCATGTCAGTAACGACAATAGGTTACGTCCATGTTGCTTATATATAGATTTAATTAAAATGTTTTGAGGTGTTAAAATTTAATGTTGAGGTCTGTTGGTTCGTAGAGTAGATAAAGTAGAGTACCTCTGGTTTCAAAGATATGACATATAAGGCATATAACACCGTACACCTCAGGGGAACTTTAAATAAAGGCATGTCCTTTGGGGAATAAAAGGCATATTTAGGCAGATACATTAGGGAATAAAAGACATCGAATGGCATATTTACCCAAGTTTTTATCAAACAGTAGTACAAGGGCAGAGATAAATGGCTTCAACTTTGGTGGCATCAAATCTGAGTTTCTGATGTATGTAATGTAATGTGTGTTTTGTTGGACGCCAAACCTTGGATTACTAGTCATGCCCTTTACACGCAAGGTGTCTTTTCGAAGAACTGAAGTCGGCAGGGATGTCTTGGGAGTCTGCAAAATCAACAGCCGGGAACCGGACAAAATGGAAGGAAATGGTGGAGGCCCTATGCTCCACAAGGAGTAAAGAGAATTGAATCAAGTCTGTATATATATATATATATATATATATATATATATATATATATTAAACAAACGGTACATACATATTACAATATTTATTACACATAGCGTGTGAACACGTGGATGCTAGCACACATCATCAGGTAACACATTTCTCCTCCAATGATTACAAATTTATTACCCCCAATCCACGTGTGCAGTCCTTGGGACACAGCGGTCGTTAATTACTCGCCCACAACGTCGGAGAATGCCCGAGATAACGACGCCGGCGATGGTTTTCAGCACTGAGATTCCTAATGAACCACCGCAATCAAGCACCTGCCTGGCTGGTGGAGATAAATATCCCAGATTACACCTGCCGGTCGCGGATTAATAAAAACCCGATTAAGGATTATTCAGCATCCTTTAAACCCCCTAGTGATACCCAACGCCTATTCCTCACCCCCCCCCCTTCCACCCACTCCTTCCTTTTCCTAATAACAAACCCCAATATGAATTTTTTAACAATGTCTAATTTTGAGAACTTGGTATCGGGGTATACTCAAGTGTGAAAGCTTAGCGGTGGGGTATTGATCGGGTTTATTGAAACCCCCGTTCCGCTCGACTGGACAAGCTCAATTTAGCAGATAAACTAACGCGCATGTCGACTGGTGGTCAGCGAGCTGGAACAATGGTCAGCACAATGTATCCAATAAGACTCAACAATCCTCGTGAAGAACTATTGACGGTAGGTGTTTTCAATAGGCGTGAGGTCATGCATGACCATAAAAAAAAAACAATGGGGGGTTTTGAGTTCCGGGGTCAGGCGACGGACGGGAGTAAAGGAACCCGTTCTGTGACAGGTATTCGTATACCTGTTGGTTAGAATCAGTCAAGCGTAACGTGGTCAACACACACGAGAAATATAAGTACTAATTTGTTTCTTGAATAGGTCCAATAATTTCATTCCGCCCCCTGATATTGCCCAATAAAACAATTTACTTAAAAATAGTTATTAAAAAGACGTTAAGATTAGGCTTACTATTTCGGATATGACTGACAAAAAAAAAAAGAATCACACAATTAATGCTAACAGAATCTATATATATAATTCTCTTCTGGGAGACGCTAGAAAACAAGCTGTAAACGCGTTCCCTACCATCCCCACCCCTACATGGTCTTAGTGAGCTGTGGTTCACGCTATGTTTACCTTCGTGGAGTCGGATTTAGTGACGGCTATTAGGGGCAGATACTTTAGGTTGAAACGATTTTAAACGTTGGGGGGGGGGGGGGGAGGAAGTGGGGGTTATGGTTCTTAACGAGCTACTTATAGTGTTTTAAAGAAATATTTTCAGTGTCAGCGTTGGTACTGTCGAATTCACAAATTATGAATTACTGAAAAGTAGAAAAAACAAAAATTAAATGTTATGCCGCTGGCCGGCTCGTATAATTTATACCCAATGTGTATTTGGTCATTGCTGAGTTTGCCGGAGATGTAGTTATATAAATATTCGGCAACATGTCTAAAATTGGATTTATACCCTAAGTTTACCTAATATACATTTTGTACACACGAAATGTGTACATTGTTGTTTATAAGTTTTTGGATGAAGGCGCTTAGAGCATCAATGTTTTATACGATTTCTGATCGATTGATTGTTTTTAAATATAGCATGGATCCATCCAGCCTTTATTGTGTACCCGTTATCAGTTACGTTAAAGGAAAAGCAAAAATGGACTTGCTTTGCATGCTTTCAAAAATAACATTCGAATTCATTCGTCGAAAGGGTGTAAAAAAATATTGAAAGTATTGCATTTTATAGAATAGCTTATAAGCATTTACTGTCCTATAGACTTAAATGAATTCATGTAATGTAGATCTAGATTTAATTTGATTTATGGCATTTCGGTTGTGTGGAAACTAAAAATAGAAGCATTGGAAGGGACAGTAGGAGATGATTTGTGCATGATTAAATATGTTTTTTTTTTATAATTTAAATCAGTATATAACCCTGTTGTGTCTAACCCGCCCCATATGTTTTTAAATCCTTATGTAAAAACCAGATCAGAAAATACAAATATTGAACAGAGCAAGAAAAAAAATATTGAATAGAGCAAGAAAAAAAAATATTGAAAGTTGATCTCAGCTCTTAAATTTTTATCGCCATTTTCGATATTTTTTTACATATCCTATTGGCCATACCAGCGACTATAAAAATCAATCACTGATATCGATCGAAGAGAAAATAAAATGAATGTGAAATGTACCAGGTACGTGGTATTGAGAACATGACGTCTGCGTAGTAGGGATCGATAGATCGATAAGTACGTTTTGGAATTTGAGAGTTATTGAATGACGCATTCGATTCGGTACTGAAGGAAGATTAGCACCGAAGACGTAGGCTTGGGTCTTATCTATCGTGGATCACGGGTTGGGTGTGGATCTGAAGAGAAAGTGTATCTGGGATTAGTAGTACAAGCGTTTCGTTTTACCGGAGAATTTTTTTTTTAAATGTGCGGTGTGTACACATTTATGTCGTCAAATATAATCTCCTATTATGGTTTATGGGTGGGGGGAAATTCGAACTTGAGCACTTTGAATGGATTTTTTTAAATTTACGCTATTATTTTTTTTCACGGTGACGATTTATCGAAAGTCATACGCCCTGTAGAATCAATATTAGGTTTTACTTTTTAAACTGTAAACTGATTTGTTTTCAAGTTTAGGAATCTTGAGCTTAAAATGTCCTATAAATGGTGCTAGGAAATCAGATAATTAATAATATAATGGAAGTTGTAGAATTAGTAAGGTGCGCTCCCTTTATGTAATTATTATTCTTGCATTTTTTTAATGTTTACAATAATATATTACTTAAGATGGTGTAGTGTTTGTGTCTAGAGGTGTGCCACACCATCACCACCTCAACACCGCCTGGAGTTTTTACATATTTACCCCGGTGTATTGTTTAAAGTCTACTCCATGTCGCTTGTTTGATTTAAGCAGCATTGCCTTTTAATTACTTTTTCGATTTCAGGGGACGTAATCTAATCACTCTTCAAGGCTTAACTCCCCCTTGAAGTACCACTCCCATTGTCAATATCCGTCAACAAAATCCGGTACGCCAGGACAACAACGTTGACCGGACACGCGAGTCAACTCTCAATATTTAGACACACGTAAAACAGACGAGCCCACTTATCCTTTTCGTTGTATTTGTTTTGCTGGCATTCAGATAATACACCAGGATAGGATTTGCTGATTTCCTCTTGACCGCGAACAAAAAGACAATGGTGGGACTCGCACTGTCAACGACTTGACAGATCACGTGACGAAGAAAGAGAATCCGTTTGTTTCTTCAGCCAAGATGTAATGGAGAAATGTGGCAACTAGGATCAGCCTCAGGGCGTGCTAACAGAGCACTCTTCACTTTTCAAGGTTCTTCCCTCCTTCGGTTTAACCCGATTAGAGATTTCAATACGAGGGGTGTAGACAGTTGAGTTAATCCCTGCTCTACTTAATTATTGAATCCTTGCTCTACTTAATTCTTTAATCCCTGCTCTACTTATTTATTCAGTGATCATCTCACTCAAGTCACTGGTTGTTTTATTTCTGACAGCCAAACTTTTATAATTAATGTCAGTTTAGTTAGTAGATTCTAAGCTATACAGATCAGAAGCGTCGCGAGGCGGTGGCGGGGGGTGCAGACCGCACCGGGCAACATAATTTAGGGGGGGGGGGGTGACACCATGTAGAAAAGTTGCGAAATATATGGAACAAATATGCTTTTTGCCAGTTCAATTAATGATTAATTAGAGCTAATCCACCTATATTAGTAACTGACTATAGATAACCCTCTTTACTATTAACTTTACACACTTTAAAACTATCACCCGAGGGGGGTCGGTGTAACACCTACTACAAAATTCACTGAGGAAAAAAGGTTTTGTTGGAGTATTTTAAATCACTGATATCAATCAACAACCGGGAGGGGGTGACACAAAAATATAATAATTTACGATGAAAAAGACGCTTTTTCCTAATGAATTTAATTCGTGGATTAATATAATGCGCGCACAAATTGACGCCATTAGGCAAAAAGGAAGGGTGTGACACTAATTGCAACTATATTATAGGCCTATGTAGACCTTATATATATATATATATATATATATATATATATATATATATATATATATATATATATATATATATATATATATATATATATATATATATATATATATATATATATATATAATAATTTTGAATCAAGATGCACAAGCATGTTAACCTAAGTATATCACGAATACATTTTCGTCATTAGGTGTTGAAATGATATAAAGCCTTCGATAACAAATATTGAAACACACTGATAATGACGGCCAGTAGCAGTTTAAAAAGCAAATACTTTTGCACTGTTGTTTAACATTATTTATTCAATTTATTTCCTGCTCAATGCTTCTCTCTGTATCAGTATTAAATAGATATCTGAAAATCGATCCACTGAACGAAAAAGGTGTTCTTTGTATTTTGTTTCCTCAACAAAAACCCAAATCGGTCTGCGCTGCATTACGTCGATCGACTTAAAATCGATTATATAACAAAAATAAACTTAAAAGCCAAAATATTTTTATCCCCGTGTTTCTAACTTTAGCACACGAAGCCGATGACTTGGGTGAACGGTGGAGAAAACATAATCCACGCATTGAATTTACTAAATGTCCGAATCTCTAATAGAATACAGTTTATATGCGATTTATTTTCTGAGAAATTGTCTAATACACAATTACAATAACTGTTCAATGCGAAGAAAGTTGTTCATGATTTCTTTACGGACATTTCTTTACAGAAATGAAAACTATTTTTAGAGTGAATATTCATTCTGTTTAAATTAGTTGAATGTAGGAGTGACGGGGGGAGTGGCGTCAGCACTAATTGGCTTCTGCCTCTATGTCAGCTTGCTTCACTCAAGAGAGTGGGGGAGGGGGGGGGGGGGGGGAGATTGGTCACTTGGAGCCGCACCCTACTGAGGTCGTTTTAAGAAAATATGAATTTAAGAAAAAAAATTGATTTAAATAAACTTGCTAAAAATGTTTAAAATTTTCTAGTCTGTGAACCTAATAACAAAACCCACGGCTATACAGTAAAAGGGCCGCGCACATTGGAACAGTAACAGTTATACATTGGATGATCTACATATATTATTACTGCGGCAGTTATACACTTGATGAGCCACATACATTATTACTGCGGTGGTTCGACATCCGATGAGCCACATACATTATTACTGCGCCAGTTATACATTCAATGAGCCACATACATCATTACTGTTACAGTTATACATTCGATGAGCCACACACATTATTACTAAGGTGGTTCGACATCCGATGAGCCACATACACTATTACTGCGCCAGTTATACATTCAATGAGCCACATACATCATTACTGTTACAGTTATACATTCGATGAGCCACACACATTATTACTAAGGTGGTTCGAAATCCGATGAGCCACATATATTATTAATGCTTCAGTTATACAATAAATGAGCGATACATAGCTTCAGGGCCGTGGAATGCCAAAACATGGTGCTACACCAAAATAACTTCGAGTCCTAAAATGTACAAATACAAATCCAACATAGTTTTTAACTTTTTTTTTTTCAAACATCTGTTCAATGAGAAACTACTAAAGCCGGAATAAAAATAAAATTTAAACATGGGTTCTATAAAAATAATGTCTTGAAACGGAATTTCCAGAAAAATGAATTACAACCCATATATTTTATAACAGATACCGACATAAACTGTTTTACTTAGTGGATCATAAGACACCTGGATTTGTATCGATATCCAATCAATAGAGCCATTCACCGATACCGGTCAGAAAGGCCAACTCCGGTGTACAGTAAATCTAGACGTTTGCTATATTATAGACATTTCCTAGACATTTTTACGAGCAGGTAACTCCACTAACAGACGTCATATTGCCAGCTGTTATGGGCCAATATGAGTGTTTATAGCGAGTTGGTTTTGTTTTATATGTGGATATGACGGTTGTTATTAACAGATAAATGTCGTATTGTGACATTTATGATGGTTTATAAGGTTTGAAAAATGTGGTAAAAATGATGTTGTAAATCTGTTTTTCTCACGGGGTTCGATCGTACGTTTGGGTTAGAAAATCTGAGTTGTGTTATGTGTTAGTTGTCGCGATCATTAATTGTTAAAATATGTATGTGAGTCTGCAGTATAATTGGTACATACACAGGGTGATGGAGGGTGTGAAAGTTAAATTTATAGATGGTGATAGGGGTAGAAATTAATTTAATAGAAAGAGTTAGAGGTAAAGTTAATTTCATAGATAGGGCTAGTGATAAAGTTAATTTTATAGACAGGGTTAAGGGTAAAGTTAATTTTATAGATAGCGATACGGGTAAAGTTAATTTAGTAGATAGGGTTGGGATAAAGATAATTTGATAGATAGGGCTAGGGGTAAAGTTAATTTTGTACATTACATAGAGCTAAGGACAAAGTGGACTTCATAGGCAAGGCTAGGGGTGTAGTAGATTTCATAGACAGGGTTAGGGGTGAAGTAGATTTCATAGACAGGGCTAGGGTTAAAGTTAATTTAATAGATAGGGTTAGGGATAACGTTAATTTTATAGGTAGGGATAGGGATAAAGTTAATTTTGTAGATAGGGGTAGGGGTAAAGTTAATGACCTAGATAAGACTGATTACGAAGTGCCTCAAGTTAGCCCGGACACAATGAACACGTCATCCCAGCCGACGTTTTAAAAAAACACAAACTCTACTTCACCTGGCCTTGTGGTGTGAAGTGGGACTGTACCTTTTGTATGTCTTTAACGACAGGTGATACAGCTTTGCGTGTCTACACTCCCAAACACGGGGATGTCGAGTCGTTGCGTCATTGACTCTCACGTGTCCCATTTCGCCCATAAGTGTCTGGTGACTCCAAGGGATTATCTCGCTAATACTTTATGAAGCTTATCCGGTTTAGCTAAAGTTATAGGACTGCAGGGTTAAGTATGGGGTAGTAGGGGGGGAGGGGTGTAATTTGATGACGTCGTGATTCTCACATTTTATTAAGGTGCAGACGATCAGGGCTTGACGTCATCAATGTCTGGAATTTACGATGCTGTGGAGACGGACTGTCTGATGTCTTACGTCTTGTTGGTCAGTTCAGGGATGACGCTCCGTCTCCAGAAACAGACAGGGGGGGTGGGAATGAGGGGGGGGGTGGTGGTCTAGCACGTGGTTCCGAACACAGAACCACACCCACAATAAACGGACACGTCGCTGTAACGTAACACAAAGAGCCCTTGTTCCAGACCGGACCCGTCCGTAAAGACAGAGGAAGTAGAGTTCACCTGTTTCTATAACCGTCGCATCTGCCCACCTTGTCTTACCCCCCACGACCTGCCATGTCACGCCCTATTTAGTGTTGGGTGGACCCCATGGGCATTCAGGTTTGACAATTACGGATTTTACTGCTTAACCCTCTCCCCCCCCCCCCCCCCCTCCAACCTTCCAACCCTCACCCAACTATCCCTTTTATAATCAAGTAAAAGTAAATTATTAAATTTTAGAAAAAGTGGTAAAAACGATATAAGCGTATCTGTTCATTTCAGATGTACCATGTAATTCTAACTAAGCATTGATAAAATAATAAAAATGATAATAGTAATAATAAATAGACCATTATTTAAAAAAAAAAAAGAATATTTTAGCGAAATTAAAACCCAGCGCTTTGTCGCGCAACCTCCCAGACTGTAAAACCATTAACATCCGTCTGGCTGATTAATATTCATCCACTGGGGATTAAGGCTGATTTCTTGTTCAACTCTGACCCTTTGATCGTCAAAATGGACTCGTCCATTCCGAAGTCAACAGTGGGCGATTGTTTTATTTCGCCTTCTATCTGATTGGCGGAAGGGGTGAAAACGTGCTTTGGCCCCTATAGGTGTTTTTCTTTCTATTCTATTTTTAACAATCGTGACGGGAACACCACGCGATCTAATCGGTTTTCTATTTCTGGAAGAATGTATCAGCCCATGAGGTCATTTTCCCGTTACCCACAATGCCTTTCGTGTTGATGATTACGTGTGATAAAGAAAAAGAATAGAATTGAAAGTATTGTTCTTATAACGGGCCGCCGCGGACAAGATTATATCCATTCATGTAGAGGGAGAAGGGGGTTGGGGGTGGGGGGGGGAGGGAGGGGGTCTTTGTAGATCTTCACATTTAGCTCAAGAGACTGACAAGGCAATGAAGTGTGACGGAGAAATTTCGAAAATTGGAATCAATATTTTCGTCTGGGCGATTGACGGCTAGGTGATGTTTTGTATGTCTGTCTGTCTGTCGTCTGATCAGATGCTTCCGGCATACGATTGATGACGGACGCTGTCTGGTGTAGACAGACCAACGGATGAAAGGAGTGTCCATTGGGGTGTCGGGGTGATTATTAGGGTCAGACGACAGAACGATGGGTGTGGTCGAAACGATGTTGTAGTGGACGGGGGGCATGTTTGCATCATAAAATTTAGACCCGACAGACATCGGAGTTAAAATGTCTTTGATCCGGTGTCTGCGTGGAAGAAAAGGACCCGCCTGTATCATATTGAGTCGTCTATGTTTTCCCCAACTTATGTCAGGTACCTATTAAAACTGAGTGAACACATTGATTTAGACGCCTTATACAACAAGAAAGTCAGGCTTAAAATTTACAGTGAGCTTTAATTTATTTTCTGTATACCTTGCGTCGGGTACTTATTTGAGCTGAGTAAACTCAGAGACGACCTTCAAACCTTCAAAGAGGATAAGACATACTTATCATATTTATACTCAGCCGTTAATCTATTACTCTTTGTGCAAGGTACCTATTTAAACTGAGTGAACTCAAGGACGACCTTCGGACCCACGACAAAAGACATAGTTATCATATTTATTCTCAGTCGTTAATATATTCACGAATCTCTATAACTTGTGCAAGGTACCTATTTAAACTGGTTGAACTCAAGGACGTCCTTCATACTAAAGAGAAAAAGACAGATTTATCTTATATACACCAAGCCGTTAATCTATTCATCTCTATAGCGTGTGCAAGGTACCCATTTAAACTGAGTGAACTCAAGGACGACCTTCATACCAAAGAGAAGAAGACAGACATACCGTATTTAAATTAATGCGTTAATCTATTCCTTTCTATAACGGTTCGGAGGGGATTATCGGATTATATTTAATTGCCCATATCACTATCAAAGAAGTCTTAAGAAAGATTTTTCTAGGCCTTGGGCGCAGATACTTGTGTAGGTGGGAAGACTGCGAGGGACGGGGACGGCGGGGTGAGGGAAGAGACAGACGGGGGACAGTTCAAGTCGACATAGACGTAAGGTACTAGTTAAATTTTTAATCCTGCTAAGCTTCATAGAGCCATCAAGACACTTACTTTTAATGTTAAAAATCTGACGTCTGAAATAAAAAAAAATTAAGAAATAAAGAAATTAATTATGCCAGGTTAATTAGACGAATACACGATTTCTTAATTGCACTTCGTCACAGAACAGATAACCATATAAGTAGACTCTACTATCTGCATACCATAAACACTTAACACACACTGGTAAAAGTGTCTATTTTCTATATAAATTCTTTTCGTTTAGGGGAGGGGGGGGGGTAGACGATCTTCGCCCCCTTCCCTCCTCCCCCAAAGGGATGCCAGGAAGAAACTCTGAATACGTTATGCTAAACGCGTTAAAAAATGTAAAGCAAGTATAAAACTCGTCGATACTTTCCTTCAAATTAACACTATTCAGAAAATATATTATGTCTGTTTTGTATATTCCAAATTCAAAATATTGACATATCTTATACACCTGGGGCAGCCCACGCTAATTTCACAGTACACCTAGCCTATAGAATACTTGGTTAAACTTTAGAAAGAGACTAGATATAATTGTTAAGTTAAGCGTTGAATCTTCCGTTCAGTGGTCTTGAAAAGATATACGAAACAGTTTTATCAGTTGTTACAAAAGTTTGGGAAACGGTGAAGTGGTTTTTGGATCACGTGTTCTGGAACTATGCTGTACAGACCTTTGTATTTTGTTTTAGGTTTAATTAAAAAGCGGTTTAGCGCTAGACTGCTAACCCGAAAGTCTCGTGTTCGAATCCGGGTTTTAGTCAGTAGAACGTCCCAGAGTCCACCCAGCTCTGATGGGTACCTAACTCACGTTAGGGAAACGTAAAACCGGCTGGGCATAGTCCTGACCACACTATTCTCTTCATATGCCGAGGTCATTGAAACAGATAAGTTACAAGCTTGAGTAGTCAACACAGCATGAGGGACGAGCAACATAAGTGTAGGCATTATTAACTGAAACAGTCTTTTATACTCTCACCCACTCTCCATCTTCTAGATACGAGCAGTGTTTCTTCCAGGCATCTCTTTGGGTGGATCACCCTCCCCCGAAGATTTGCCATATCGACTTGTATTAATATCATTTTGTAAAAAAAATAGGCAAAATCGTCTTGCAATTAACAAATAAACAAAATCTGTTTTTCATGTTTTCCTGTCATTTATATAATCAGTTTAAATAGAAGGTCAATGGGGTCGTTCAAACTATCAATTTTAGAATCCTTGTCTTGAGCAGTTAAGAAGTATAACTACTCCGATTGAAATTCTTTATATAGGCAAAAGCTGTTATTTTAAAATCAAAAACATTATGGTAATGACTGTGACGGCATTCCGATTGACTGAACTGTTCGATGTTTTTTTTTTTTTTATATTGACGCTAGTCTCAAAAAACAGATCTTCAATTGGAATGCCGCGTCATGATTTGTCATTGAGCAGATGTAAAGGTGTATGTTGGGAAGTGTATGTGGCCGCGAAACTGCGTGTGTGTGAGTATATGGAACTGTGTGTATGTGACTGAGTGTAGTTATGCATGAGAATGTGTGTGTGCATGTGTGTGTGTGAAACTGCCTGTGTGAGTCTATCGAACTGCGTCTGTGATACTTAGTGTAGGTAAGCCATCTATGAAAATGTGTGTGTTTGCGAAAGTGCGTGTATGAGTCTATGGAACTCTGTGTATGTGTTTATTTAGGTGTGTGTCTCTACACTCCGTGAGAATGTGTTTTGACATTTGCTGTAGAGAGAAGTTCCTGAAGTTAAAATGTTTATTTCGCCTGTTGTAGTATCAGAATAGTTGAAAGGGGGTTTATAAGAAACAAGAGGGAACCCTCAATTTAATAAAAATTAGTTGTAGTTTTTTTTTTTTTAAACTAAGTTATGTTTCGATAAAAAGTTTCGCGTTGAATAACGTTGTAGCCTCGTTTTTAAAATAGTACGAAATGGCCTTGAACTTTTTTAAATGTTAGATAATTCTAATCATAAATTTAAATAAAGACGCAACAGCCCATAAAACTAATCTAATCGCTCCCTTACTCAATTTTTTCGCCTAGACGTGAAGTACCCACCCTACCCCCACCCCCGAGCATCCCCGCCCATTTGCAAAGGGATTAAAACTTGTGTGAGAAACAGCACGCTTGACTGAGCAACAAGTACAGGAGATTCGCAGCCGTGGTCCATGTGGTCAAACACTGACCACGTGCTATCACACACACACACACATACACACACACACACACACACACGCTGACCACTCTAAACCTCAAGCCAAGTTGCGAGATTCTTCACCCAGTCGTCACTCTACCCTTACGAGTCTGCCTAGTTTGAGAGAAAGGGGACGGAGAGAGGGGGGGGGGGTGGGTACCGTCATTGTAACGCCGTCCATTGTAAGAGGGGGAAGATCAAACCCTGGGGCCGACGACCAAGGAGAGGTTTATTGGTCAATTCACACTGACCAGCGAAAAAAATAAGGGGAAAAACTTTTAAACCCGAGGAGCTCTAGATTAAAAATACGGACAAGGGCCAGTGCGCAGAGATGCTCCTATCACTGGGCATGCGCAGTCAACGTCAAGGTCGTGTTGGACGTTACGTCAAGGAAGAAACGTTAGAATTTGTGGATCCCCCCCCCCCACTCCCCCCATTTGTTGACTTGGAATTGACTTTACGATAACTAACCCTAATACTAAAGCTAACCCTCTGTTGAACGAAGTAACAAGTTTAACAAGAAAGATCATCAAGTTTAAATGTTGTTTCAAGCGCTATGTATATTTTTTCCCTGGGAACGCTAACGTAAAACTGGTCCTACACCTAACCTATAACCTTAATCAATACCCAAAAAAGTATTATGGCTTAATTAAGCCAACATGCGAATACCAACCTCAAGCAATAGGCGTACAATTATACATATGCACTGTTTCTTATATGCACTGTTTCTTTTCGGCACCTCTAAAGCTAGAGGGGGCGATGCCCCCCCCCTCATCTGGAATACGTTTCCCCCATACATCCCAGGAAGAAAAATGTTTGAAAGAAACCCTCTTCAGCAGAATTCAGTCAGATTGTTCTGCTATTTAAAAAAACGTTGTTTTTTACTTTTACCTAGGTTTAACATTTTAAAGCCCCTTAAATACCAGACTAATACCTAAAGGTTTCCCCACCCTCCGCTTATCTGATCCTCTATAACGGAAAAGTAAACACAAATTATATTACTATATTTGAATTATATTTTGCTTGTCGGCTATCTGCCTCGATCTGGTAACCGCAGCCTTAATTCCAAAAGTTAAACAAATAATAAGTTTAATTTATCTTCGCGCAGTTTGATTTCAATTCACTCTTATATAAACCACGCAAATCGGGCGTACTTTTGCCAATAAAAGAGGCGTTAAAAATACATTCAATGAAAGAAATTGAAACCAATGAAGCGGAAACGTCGAATCTTAAATTTTGTTTTCACTCTAAAGATTATTGATTGTATGTAGAGTGGGGGGAGTTTTGATTATGGGGTAGGGGTCGGTGAGCAGGGGTTGGGTGGGGGGGGGGGGTCAGCACGGGGACAGGCACATGTTTTCGGCCATGCAACCAACCACCCACAAAATTGGCTCGGTAGATCGCTGGTTCCGGTCGACTGGTGCCAGACCCCGAGAAATAACACAGGAACCGGATCAATATTAAAGATCCATGCTAATCTCGAAGCAGACATTTAAATATGCTAATAAGTTAGAGATTATTTGCTTAGGTTGTTTTTTTTTTAATCGGCGATCGGTATTTGACAAATAAAAGCAGTAAAGTTCAGTAAAATTTGTCATGTGTTGTAGTTCTAACACACTTGAAAGTCATGTTTTATTGTCAACCCGCGTGTTTTAGTACCAGCACATTTAAATACACGTGTTTTAATTCAAGCACACTTAAATACATGTGTTTTAATTCAAGCACACTTAAATACATGTGTTTTAATTCAAGCATACTTAAATACACGTGTTTTAATTCAAGCACACTTTAATACATGTGTTTTAATTCAAGCACACTTAAATACATGTGTTTAAGTTCAAGCACACTTAAATGCATGTGTTTTAACTCAAGCACACTTAAATACGTGTGTTTTAATTCAAGCACGCTTGAATATATATATATTAGTTCATGCACACTTAAACATATGTGTTTTAGTTCAAAGTTCAAGCATACTTAAAATTAAATACATGTGTTTTAGTAGCTGCACACTTAAATACATGTGTTTTAGTTCAAGGTTACTTAAATACTCGTGTTTTAATGTCAAAACATGTAAATTCATCTTTTCAAGAAAGCAACACCTTGATAAAAAAAAAATCAATGCCGCATTCTCAATGTCGTGCTTATAAGTGCATGACCTTGTTTGTCTTTTTACGTTCGTGTGATTTTCTAACCCCCCCCCCCCCTCCCACATTCCCATGCACTCAAACAAACATGTCCCCTCCAATCCAATGGTATACTTCTAATATCAAAAATGCACGTAAGCCACATCAAAATAAAGGTATAAACGTCATCCCCGGGTGTATATTGGCAGCGTCGACCCAGCTACTCAGACTTCAGCAATGTCTCACGGCATTTCAGTGTTCACTAACCCTTCTATTTAGAACTAGTCGTCATGTTGGGAACAGGACACAATATTTTAGGGGTAGAATGTCAAGGCTTTTACTCAACTTATTATAACTTAGGCCGTCTATAATTAACTATATATATATATATATATAGGTATATATATATATATATACCTATATATATATATATACCTATATATATATATATATATATATATATATATATATATATATATATATATATATATATAGTAAAGTCACGAGGATGGGGCGGTCCGCAGAGGGTGACTTTATTTAGTTTGGGGGGGGGGGGGTGACACCAAATAAAAAAAAAAGGAAAATTTACTCTAAAAATAAAAAAAAAATGTTTTATCCAGTCAAAATCATGTAAAAGTAATGGAGAGGGGTGACTCAAAATAAAATAAAAATGCAAAATTGTTGGAGAGTGGGTGGGGTGTGACCCTCAGTATTCGCACCCGGTAACACCCGACCTTGTGACGCCACTGTCGCAAATGCACTTTCAAATATCTCTTGACGCCCTGGAAACGTAAGAACTTTTTAGTAAGCCGAGGTTACACCAAATACTCGAGAGGATTAAATCTAAAATGTATTCTCGTATTGTGTAATTGGACACCGGTGCAGTTAAAGATCAACAAAACAATCACATGACTTGGTCATACAAGAATGCATATATCATGCAAGCATTAAATTTAGATCACGGACGAAGCAAGGAGGGTCGGGGAGGGGGGGGGGGGTGAGAAATATCGTTACTCGAACCGTCACCTAAAATGGAAACGATACGTTTAAACCTGACCGCTCTTCACCCCGACGATTCGATAACGCGCAACAGCCAATCGCCGCGTCGCGTTGGGGGTCAAGTAATAACTACTTCCACGCGCCGGCCAATGAGCGATCAGAGATTTGCATGAAACGCAGACGTGTTCGTTCGTGCTAGCCGAATAGAAAAACAAAAACACAGTTACGCACATAGATCGATAGCTCAATCAGCTGCGTAGTACTAACTGGTTGTGAGAGTAAGACTGGGCAGAGATCTTTGGGACGCTTTATTCTTTGGTTTATGTCAATCGGGAGAAATAGGTCAAAATTAGTGTTGATCTATATTTAACTTGTCCCTTGCAAGTTTGACCTAATTCTTTTGAAGCTTGCATACTGCATCTAAGGAGGTTGCACTGTGTTTAATTACCTTTAGGTCTATAAAAATCAATGTGAATGTAAATAGTATGTGTTTCTGGGTGTGTGTGTGGGGGGGGGGGTGCCCAATTACCTCTATGAACATTTTCTTTATAAAATATAATCCTCTTTAAATAAAATACAGGCCACATGTTTAGGACCTAGGGCTATTTAAAGTAATTCTAGTTATAACTAGTCTAGGATTTATGACATGTTTTGATACTTTTTTCTCTTTCTCTCAAGTTTTTTTTAATACAAGGAACTATTATTAGTAAGCTATAGAAATACATGCAAGATAACAACATTGGATACGGCCTAGAAATATCAATCTAGATCTAAGTCGTAAATAAACTAGCAGTCCGTAACTTTTATGTTCACCCTTTAGGCCCTTGTTACCGAGTACTTTTGACGAATTATCAAAAGTCATAGTAAATGTTGATTTAAAAAATACTAAACATCTGCGTTCAAGTAATATTTACGGTTTGATTTAGATTAAAGCAGGGATAGGTGCAGAGTTTCTTCCAGGCATCTCTTCGGGGGGGGGGGGGCTAAGCCCCCCCCCCCCCCCCGAACGAAATTAAAATTCGTATAATTTATATAGAAAATATATACTTTTAACAGTGTCCGCCCCGCCCCCCCCCCCCCCCGAAGAAAGTCTACCGCCCCCCGAAAATTTCAAGTGCCCCCCCCCCCCCCGGAGAAAAAAGTCTGGAAGAAACACTTGATAGGTGATGGGGGATTAAAGGATTAAACACTACGATCCTTAAATTTTGTTCGTTCCAACATTTAGACAATTCACCCACCGCCTTCTTTCTAGATTCATTAAAGAAAATAAATGCATACAATAAAGTTTAATTCAAGCTCACATATAGATTAAACTAATCATTAATGCCAATTATTGCATAAGCTAAAATGAAATGTTTTCTTCTTAATTAATTACGTTTGCATAATAGACATTTCGAACAAAAAATACATTTAAAAAAAACCCATTGCTAACAATAAATAGTCAACATGTCAAGACAGAACTAGCTGTTCCCAGTGCAGATAAAGCCTACTCACTGAAGCTACACGGACACACGGACTTATCAGCACTCAAAAATCATCAGCCATCGCTTCCTGCTCACTATCAATATCAAGAATGTTTTCACAAAATAACAAAACGTGGTTTTTTTTTAAATACTTTAAAAGCGCTGACGTTGTCGAATCAAAGCCACCCCCCCCCCCCCCCGAGAATGATGGTTAATTTTAGATTAAAACCTATGCAGCATGTGGCTGTGGTTAGTAAAACGAGCAACAACAACAAATAAAAATATGACGTTTTAATTACGACAAGCAATGTTTCTTCCAGACTTTTGGGGGGGGGGGGCGGACACTGGTAAAAGTAAAAGTTTTCCATACAATATACTAAAATACATTTTTTCGTTCTGGAGCAACCACCCCCCTCCCCCCCCCCCCCCTCGGAAGAGATGATTGGAAGAAACTCTCGACAAGCCTGCAATCTTGTAAGTTTCCGTCTCTCACTGTAAAGAATTCATGGCCTATTTTTGAAATTAAAAAAAAAAACCAGACTAGGCTAGACCATAGGGGCAGTGTTTCTTTCAGGCCTCTATTGGGGAGCGAGGGGGGATGCCCAAACCCCTGGACGAAAAAGGAATTTAAATACTAAATATATACCCAGGGTCCGTCCCGTCCCCCTCCGGAAATATTTCAGTTCCCCCCACCCCACCCCGAAAGTTCCAAGTCCGTCCCCCTACCCCCTTCCCCCAGTTTCAAGTGCCCCCTCCCTCCGGAGATAAATGTTTAATACAATTTTAAACATAGCACCACTAAAAAAAACAACCTTAGTGTTAAAGCATTCAAGAGAATATTCTATATGGCCTAATCAATCCGCTCCATAAAGCAGAGGAACAAACATTAGTGTACACCGCTACACAGATGTGTAAATGGGGGCACTGGTAGACCTACACTAGCCTATCAATGTTTAACGGGAAATACAAAACAGCTTTCAGCTTTACAACATTTAGACAAACCGAAAGTGAAAACCAATAGACTTAAAATTTTCTGTAATATTTTAAATTTTAGATTCCTACTAACCAGAATGTTTATCTAAAATTTATCTTTTTTTTTTAAAGAAGTTGTTCAGAAATGGTGTTTTTTTTTTTTTTTTTTTTTTTTTTTTTGTTTTTTTTTTTTTTTAAAAGATGAGAGGAGGCTTTACTACTCTAGCTATACTCTTCTATACTAGCGAGTCTATAGTATGTAACATTAGATAATAGAATAATAGCATAGACTTCTAGAAAGCCGCCTGGACTTATTTAATATTTTGTTATAAAGGTAGAGAAAAATACATTTAAAATATTTATTGTATTAGAAAAGTTCCCATAAACACGTGTTTTACGCCTTAAAAAAGTATTAAACGTTAAAATCGCATCAGTTGCATGAGCATTACTATATATTAAACCCCGCCCAATTGTTGCTTTTATCCTTATTGAACAGCATCCTGCTGATGGGGTGGGATTTATCGGACGAATCAGAATCTGAGACACCGTTTCATTCATGGCTAAATCTACTACTACACGCAGAGAATTTCATTCAGCGGTGACCTATTTTCTCCTTGTCGCCTTACAGCTGATTGGTTCCTCACTGCACTAAAAATAGAAGAGTATTTTTTTTTCCTTTCTGTTAAACAGATGTTTTAAATGTTCGTCCATCGTTTTGTTTGATTTATACGTCTACTAAAAACAATAAATCATTACTACTTGCCTGTTTATTACGAAATTTAAAAATATATTTTGATCAATGTTAGATTCGAGCTGATAGCAAATTAATAGATCTAGATCTTGTCGTTTTTTAAAAAAAAATATTATTTGGGCAGTAGGTTAACATTGCATACAATTATTATATGATGGTCTCTAGACTCTAGTCTAATCTAGCCTAGGCCTACATTATCAAAAGCAAACACATAATTTAGAAAATGTAAAATATTTTTTTTAACTTAAAAAAAAAAATTTAAAACTCAAAACAAATAGAGATGATACAACGTTTTAAATCGATTTTCATATATTTTTTTAAAAAGCTTAATAAATCAAGTAATGGTAGGCCTAAGCCATATCGCTGTATTCTCACAGCTCTAGATCTAGATTCTAGGCCTATTCGCCAATGTCGATGTTATTTCAAAATGGATGCTTGAATTAGTTGAATCCTAGAGTTAGTTTAGTAAGACTAAGTTTATGACTATGCATAGGCCTAAGATCTAGTTATTGGCAATACGATTACATTAGTGTTTCTAAAAGGGTCCGAACATATATTCAATAAAAAAATTAAGCTTTTGAAATTATCAGTTCACGTATGCAATTATTGTACCGTTATAAAAGGGTTGACGCTCTCTTTTTTTCAGACTGTATTACTGTTGAAGATAGCGTTGAAGTAGGTCTGATTTTAAGTTTCACATGGTCCCCTGCTCTACATCACACTGCTTCATAATAACAGCAACCTTAATACAGACTGTGGTGTGAAATCGACTGAGCCATTCGTAGCTAAAGTAACTTTTCTGTGTAATCTAGATCTAGATCTAATGCCTGGCGATTATACGTAGACCTAGGTGCCACGCGGTTTGTGGGGGAAAAGTAGTAGGCATAGATTCCAAGATAAGGTGTGAGGGTCAGGGTATGATAATGGCCATGTATTAGGGATAAATATGTTAAAGTATCACACTCGTCCAAACTGCATTGGCCCTTTGTCTTGTTTGAAAAATAACGGTTCGTGTATTTTCCATGCTTTATCACTATCTCTCTATCTCTTGCATACAATTGGAATGAATGTGCCATTTAAATTATACTGTGATGAAAATATTGATTTCATCCGATAAGTTTTAAAACAGTGTTAAAAAATATGTAGATCTCTAATTCAAGCAGAAATCTGCAGTTTACCCCAGAGAGCTAGGCCTAACACTGAGCAGCTGTGAGGTGGAGTTACTTTGACAAGCCCTCTCTCTCACCAAACGCTCAGCCAGCGACGACCACCCAGTAAAAAAAGCGCGACAGATAGCTTAAGCAAGAAAGAAAATGATATTTAAGCAAAATAGCAGGCTTTTTATTGAATTTAAGTTAATTAATTTGTTTTAATTAAGATTTTGCTTTTAGAGCAACCAAAAAATGAGCATGCACAATTGTATTTTGATGAAAAAATCGTAACATTTTGCAAGAGTTGTAAATTTTCTCCCATCTTTGTTGTTACTGCGCATGCGCGTTTTCAATGTATAGGGCTCGTATATAAAAGGCCTCTCTCGCCCATCGACATTACTACATTAAGAGCTAAGCCTCTAAATAGTCGTCTTTAACTATAATTCTTTGGCCAGAACTTGATCAACATCATCTACCTCATATTTATTCGTAGTCCTAGACTACTTGGAGTAATATTCTGTTTTATTTCTGGAGTTTTCGTGTAATTCGCTTGTGAAACTTCGACAAACATGGAGCATTTTTCTCTTGTGTGTTGTGAGACAGACATCAGTGGGAAACCTCAAAGAGCTATCCAGGACCCCGTATTACTGAATGACAAAAGAGTACTGGCAAATTTGCTATCAACTGAGGATAAATATCTTCCACATACATGTTACTTTAATTGTGTTCAAACTGATATTCAACCGTATATGAGGAAAATGGTAACAGAATGGATGGCTGAGGTAAATCACTTACCATTTTACTCAGGCTTTTTTACTTACATAATTTCATGTGTCCCATCCTATAATTTATTGCAGTCGTATTGCCACATCACCATTTATTTTCTATCACATGGCCAGCTTCTCGTCTACCATATGGCTATTTTAAGCTCATATTATTATTTGTACACGAATCTCACTTAAAAAAGAATATGTAGATTAATTTACCACACCTTTTTAATAGTTCGGGAAAATGTAGATTGCCGGCTACCAATATGGCCGGCCAGCTGAAGACCTTGAAATTCCAGACGGGCTGCATGCATAGCTGCAACATTTTGATACCGGTTTTGCAGAAACGGCAAAACTAATGGCACCAAATCTAAGTGCAATGAATGTACTTTGCGAATATGTAGACATTATGATTTTCGGCCATCAAATAAAAACTTGGCAGCTGTTACAGTGAAGGTGTCTAAGAAGACTGTCTGGCCTTTTTTTTTAGGTGTCTGTCTCGCTCTCCAAATGAATGAAAAAAGTCATGATTTTAGAAAATAAAAAAAATCAATTTTCAGATTCACTAGATTTTAGATCTAGATCTAGACTTTAGATCTAGAATCTAGATTTATTTAGAAAATCTAATCAAGTCTAGTGTTAGGCCCTAGCTAGATCTAGATCTAGATTGATTTTAATTGATTTTAGAACAATATACTTAATACTTAACATACTAACAACATACTAAACAAATTTGTTACAGAATCATGTTATGTAATTATTAAGTAATTCTAGAATGACTGTAGATTTAGATTTTCATGTAGATTCCACGTGTTAATTATTAATATAAATTCAAGAAGTAGGCTACTTATCAATAATTAGGCCTGTGAAATAATTTTTTATTTTATTTTTTAACAGGTATGTTCAGAGCAAAGAATGGAAGAGGAGGTTTTCCCATTAAGTGTAAATTATTTGGACAGATTTCTGTGCATAAAGGATATTAAGAGGACTCGCTTGCAGCTCTTAGGTGCAGCGTGCATGTTTCTTGCTTCCAAATTAAAAGAGACAACACCAATTAGTGGAGAACAACTGGTCATGTACACCGACAATTCTATAACACTGGAGGAATTAACGGTACATACCTTTCTATTAACATACAGATTCAGTTGAATGATTTGCCTATTTTAGCAAAGGCTTTTCTCAAATTTTAGCCTTCCTGAATCAGTGCCTCTGGCCACATGATCAAGTATTTTTTTTAACTTACATATTTAACAAATTTTTTTTTACCTTGCCTTCAAGATTTATCATAATCAAAAGGACATCTGTGCTACTTATCTTTAAAATGTACTGCAGATCTTAAAAATAGATTACATGTTAGATTATAATGAGTTAACTAGAAAAATCCATGGGAAAATAACAGAACATGCACTCATGTGGAGACACTGTAAGTGGGGGAGGGGGAGGTAACTGTGGGAAGCAGTCAGTGACAGGTTTACCTTACCCTGACCTATGTGCCTGGTGATTCTAGACAACCTGCTTAACCTCAGCTAGACAGCCAGTTTGTGTGACATAATGAAATCTGGCATCTGGTTACAAATAATTGTTCAGCCATGATTTTAAAAAAAAATTATATGAAATTTTTTTCTGATATATAAAAGTAAAACATGTTTTTCATTCACAAAAAAAATAATCCTTTATTATGTTAAAAGAAACCTTGCACTAAGCATTAAATTTTTTTTTTCTTCACAGGATATGGAGTCACAAATCTTACACCTTCTCAAGTGGGACCTGTCTGCCATTGTGCCAAATGATTTTCTAGACCATGTTCTGCACAGAATGAACTTTAACAAATCTATCTTGGCCACTGTTAAGAAACAGGCTCAGACTTTTGCAGCAGTTTGTGCTACAGGTGACTTAGACTTTCTATTTCTTTAATGTTCTTCTTTCTTTATTAGTGTTCCAACAAAATAGATTTTTTTCCTTTACAAAAATTCCCTTTTTTATGTTGGACATATTATTCATTTTAAAATATGGCATACGTTTGTTCATTATGATCAAAGGCTAGTGTTGCACAACACATGATCAAGTCCATTCTTCACATATTTATGTGATTTCTTCATGCTTGTTTAAAAAATATACTGTGCAAGGTTTCTTTGTAAAAGCGCAGATAAGTGGAGCGAACTAACATTGTTCACATACCAATGCATGATGGTTGCAGGCTGCACCTTTTAACATTTGCTTACTGCCTCTGTGTTTATTTGTCTACATATTTAACTTGTCCTGTTAAAGTTTACTGAGTCAAACTTTTTTTTTTTAAACAATTTTTTTTTCTTTCACTTTCAGACTGCAAATTTATGCTGACTCCTCCGTCCATGATAGCCTGTGCTGCAATCGGCACTGCTTTTAGAAATTTAAATTATCAGAGTGGTACAGAATTGTTGAACCTGCACAAAATCACTGGCAATGATAAGGTGATTGCAATTATTATTTTTTTTTAACTGACCTGGATTTTTATAGTTTACAATAATTCAAATTTGAACATTGTTGATAAATTTTTAATAAAGATTTAATTTTTGAATTTCAGGATTTGATTAGAGATTGCATGGAACAAGTTGAGCAGACTATTCAGAACTGCATGTCCACACACTCCCAACAAAACCAGACCCCAACCAAACAAGATTCTCATAAGCAGGAGCAGCCCACAACACCCACAGATGTCAGAGAGATCAACATCATGGCAGTGAATACAGTGCATCAAGCTGTGCCCGTCACCTTTGGATAATAAGACGGCTTGCGGATTCACTGTTTTCTCAACTACGAAAGGTCCTTTGATGCACGCTCGTATCTGCGTTACCACACACCCTCGACCAACCTCTTGTTATGCCAGGTTGTCATGTGGTTATATCTGCATTCTGTTGCTGTCACTCAAGAGAAAAAAAAACTTTCCTTCAGTGTAAAAAAAAATCGTGCAGTGAAAATCATTGGTTATCCACCATGCAGACTTTATTGAAAAAAAAGATTTGCTGATCATAAACTTGTGTACTTGTTAAAAATTTTGGCTTCATTGGAAAACTAAAGGTAAAAATTTCAATGGTCGATTTTTAAACAAAAGTTGTTTTTTTTAAAGGCTACTATAAATACTAAGTTTCAATCGTCTTCCGTGAAGATATTACATTTTATGTTGTGTTGTACTAGCCTGTTCTGTTGACTAAGTTCTTAAGCAGAATGTAAACATAATTTTTTTAAATATAAAAAAAAAACCTTTAAAAAAACTTGTAATTAAAAAATGTAAAAAAAAAATTGAAATACAAAAAAAAGAAACAATTGCCAAATAAGTTTAATGTAGTATTTGTACAAAAATAAAATAGTAAAACAAAATAGACATTAGTTTAGTCGTAGAAAGCCACATGTAATCCATTTAACAATGTAAGACTTGACAAGAATCTTATCTTGGGAAAAACTCCCTGACATCAATGTGTTCATTCATACAACGAACTAAGTTATTCAAGCATAGGATTCATCAGTTAGATTATTTAATGTAGGCCTACTTAATGACATAGCTGCTTATCATTATTTATGCCGAGCGATCTTTGTATAGTTTTTAATTTATGCGCTACATGTGTTCAGAAGGTATTTATAATTAAAAAAAAAACACTTTGTAAACTCCCATTTTTTTTCCTTGTGTAATTGATTTGTTTGTGATACTCTATGAGTATATTTGAATGTTGAATGAGTTTTACGTCTGTCAAAGAAGCTACTAAAAAAAAACCTTGCATATATAGTGTATATATGAAAAAGCTTGGATGGATTTTTGTGGGGTGGGGGGTGCACAATTTTCATGAGACATTTACTTGAGGTCCTGGGAGGTCTAACAGATGTGATACAATACCCAACAATACCCTACAACTTCCCAGGACTTATCCATCTGTGATGAGGCCTTCGTTTTTGGGCCGTTATTTTTTAATGTTACTTGAGAAACTAGTGTTAACTTGTGTTCACATGTCCCTTTTTATATAAAAAAAAAACGTTTTTTTTTTTTTCAATATTAAAGAAGCTCTGTTAAGTGTTCTGCTGCGACCTTTGTCATATAAATGAACTATCGGTATAGTGGCTTGTTACGGTGTTAGTTGGCTACGCGAATGAAATCTCTTATTGATATGGTTTTTTTTTAAAATTGTTTAATCACGGGACCAAGGTTTTTAATTTTTGTACATGAGTGTCACTTAAGTATCATATGTCTCATTTGTGTTGTGCTGATTCTGTTTAAAACCCATCAGTCCTGAGGATATTGAAACTTCACATCAAGGAGCATTTTTTTTTTAATGTTGAGTTGTACATTCAACTGTTCGGTATAGTGAGGTACAACTTTTTGTCGACAATTTGTTCATAAAAATTTAATGTATATTTTTTTTAATGATGTTTTAATGTTAAAAAAAAACCTTTTGTGTAATGGATCATTTAGGTGACTGATGAATCATTAGTATGATCTTGTTATAAGAATATTCTCATTTGGATTACTTGATCAATGCTTGCAGTCTTATGTGTGGTCTCAGTATTGCAAGATGGATGTATGAATTGATCTATAACCAGATGTATCAATTTTTTTACACAACCAAATTTTTTTTTTTTTGAAAACTTAACAATGCAACCTGTCAGTTGATTACCTCTTATCTTTATTTTACTCTTAGTTTTGGTTGAAGATGTTATTTATGTGTATGGGAGTCTACCCATCTCAGGTTGATAAATATTTTTTTTTTTAATGCCTGTCATTGTATACCTCAGTTTAGATAAAAAAAAAGCTTAGTGGGATGTGAGGGTGTTAGTCCCTTGGTTAGTTCAGATCCAGTACTGACTTATAAAAAAAATAATTGGGAAATTATTTTGAAAATTTTCTCCCCCTTCACACAACTTAGAAATACAAATCTTACAAAAAATTGCCTTAGTATCTTGATGAATTGGGTCTTTCAATGCTATCCAGTTTAAAAGCTGTGATATTGTCGAGCGGGGGTGACACTGCTTTCTTACTTCCAAGCTATCCATAGGGCTAGTCAAAATCCTGAAAATATTAACAATAATAATAATTCTAGAATGTCAATTTGTTTTTGTAAACTTATAAATATTAAGAATCTGTTTTTTTTTTCTTGCTACATTGGTCGTTTAGTTGTGCAATGAGTTGCCTGGCTTGTTATCCATAGAAGTTGAGTCCGGAGGGGACCGGCATTTTTGTGATACTGTAATTATAAGGCAGACCCTCCCGACTTTATTTTTCTTCAGATAACAAGTCCGATAAATACTTTTTTTCCATGTAATTTGTTACATTGATACCAAAGGCTAAAATAATACACAAAAAAAGCTACACACCAGGAAGAAGGTAACATGTGTTAACACAATGGTGAGTGGGAACACACCCAGACTGCTGATGTTAGGAGCTGTTGGTAGTTGAATCCCTCAGGCCTTAGTCTCCTGATTAAACCAGTGTTGATTTACATGGTTTAAATTTTTATAAGTTAAGCTTTGTTTTTTTGGAAAATCTTATTCCCATTTTTTTGATTCATCTGCGAAACAAAACATACCAGTATAATTCTTTGGCCTTAATGGTGTTTACTTTTTTTTTTTCTAAACAAAATAATCGTTTTGTATATTGTGTATATAATGTTATAAAAATAAAATAAAAAATAAAATTGAATAAAGTTTTCTTTGAAAAATTGTTAAAAATCTGGCTTTGTTTTGTGTGTGTTGTATTTGCAATGCTAGTTTGAAACATAAAAACTGAATGCTTTAGGTGGTGAAGGCATCTATGTCTACATTGTAGTATACTCATGGCAACATGTCAAATACATGTATCTGGGCTAAAATGCTGTCACAACATGTAGGTTGGTGACTGGCAAGTTTTGCTCTAGCAGTTTCGCTTGATTGTCGCATTGTTTTAATGGTGTTCCTTTTACATTTTACATAGCTAGGCAGATCTGCATACCACTTATAAAAACACGATTCTTTATGTCGCAATCTGGTCGATCATCGGTATTTGTCTGGGGACAGATTCTTCACATTCCTAGAAAGAACTTTTGAATGGTTTAAAGATAATCGACCTAGAAATATTGTACATTTTATGAGCTACAACGAACTTTATTATTTAACAGGTAAAAATTTAAAACTGAACTAGAAGTTTATCAACATCTGAATTTCCCGTGAAATCTGTTCACTCCCTGTGACCCAAGACAATGTATCGTCGCCGCATTATAATGCCCAGTGAGCCAAATCATCTTGCATAGCCAATGTACAGATATAGAGCACATGTTTAACAAACGCAGCGGAAAGGAGCTATTTTCGATAGCAGTTGATTTGAATGCCTCTACAATGATTGGCACACGACTTGTCTACCCGTGAGAGCTTCCTGTCAAGAAAGCCCCCCCCCCCCCGACTATAAGGCACCCATTATAAACAGTGTTTCTTCCAGACTTTTTTTTCTCCGGGGGGGGGGGGGTCATACTAAAAATGCCGGGAGGGGGGGGGGGGGGCGGACACTGTTAATAGTATATATTTTCTATATAAATTCCATTTCATTCGGTGGGCGGTAAACTCTCTTCGGGGGGGAGGGGCTTCACGTAAAAAAATAAGTAAAAGTACGAGCAGTGCTACCGCCACCCCACCCCATCCCCCGGAAGCACATAACCCCACCCTTCTCTTCTCGGAAAATTTAGTACCCGAAAGTTTCAAGTGCCCCCCCCCCCCCCCCTGGAAAAAAAAGTCTGAAAGAAACACTGATTACGTGTTGTTTCAATGATTAGTTAAAAGATTAAAGTCGTTTAATAACATAATCCGTCCGTCATTTGTTCTCTGCTAATATGATAGCGTAGTTTCATTGATTTTACTGTCATATTATTACAGTGCCACCGGTATATACTTAGTGTATACGAACCACAATAGAAAATATCACTGCGTGCTTATATTATTGCGTTACGAAATGTGCTGGAATTTTGATTACACAGTTATGCTTTATACTTTATACACTCATTGATGATCACCTGTGCCTCTACATTTCGACAGGAGGCTATAATTATATACAGTATTTAAAGCAGAGTTTCTTCCAGGCATCTCTATATATAGAAAATATTATATACTCTTACCAGTGTCCCTCACCCATACTTCCTGGGAAATTTTAATACTCAATTGTGTAGGAGGAATCCCTTCCAACAATGGAATTAAGGACGATGAAGAAGAAGAATACAAAAAAAAAAAAAAAAAAAAAAAAAAAAAAAAAAAAAAAACCGCCACATTGATTATTAGTTATTTCATTTTAATTTTTTTTTAAAGGAAATCTGGATCCCTTTGTCAGAAGAGAAGCAGACTGAGCCTGACTGGAACCCTGAATGAAAGCTCACAGGGCGCCCAAGTGCTAGTAAATCATTTTGACTATTTATACTTTGTTAAAAACTGCAGTGTGGGACGGCGTGGCCGGGTGGTAGAGCATATGACTGCTAACCTGAAAATCTCGAATTCGAATCCCAGGTTTGTGTCAGTTGATCGTCCCAGCGTCCACCAAACTCTGATGGTTACCGGACTCCAGTTAGAGAAAGGAGATATTGCCGACCACATTATCCCTTCATATGTCGTGGTCGCGGAAACAGATGAACTCTACTTCACCTACCTCATGGACCGTTAGGTTTGAGATGGTACTTTTTTTTTAAAGACGAGTACAAGAAAAAAATGAAATATTTTTGACCAGAAAAAAATTAAATGGATCTATTCTGTAGCAAGGCTATACACCTCCTACCCTTCCCTGCCTGCTTTAAGCAAATTAAGCCGTCTTTGATCAGTACTACTAAGTCGTTATGTTGTCCACTGCTATAAGAATATAATGGTCACTCTATAACATGTGGGTCTGACCTACAAAGCGTCGTTGATTACAATCAATCCGCGTATCACTTTGGCGTCTTAGATAATACCGCGCTCAACGCGTTTTGCCCCGAAATAACACGTTTCAAGTGCGTCTAGTAGCTACTTCACGTCTGGCGGTCAGCGCTGTGCCAGGACAATTACTCTCTCGGCAGGCCAAGTTAAACAATGAACATTTAAGCCGCTGTGCGGGTCGTTTACTAACAGTGTGGACATCTTTTGTCATGATTCGGCTTCTCCCACAGCCGCGATGAATACCTATTTTTGTTGCAGGTTAGTGACCATTCAGCGTAAATAAACCTTGAAGCGGAAGTGCGACGGAGCGCTGTTTGACCAGTGACGCAACGGATGAATGCCACAGAGCAACACGCTTGACCCGGGGTGTCGTAACACTGGGGCTCATGGGAATCTACGCCCAAATATTGGCTTAAGGTTTTTAAGACGCTTGGTAAAGCTTAGAGCCGCTTAATTGTACTTGACACCGGAGCGATTTTTAGCTTTACTTTAAGCAAGGTGGATTTGGGGCAAACATTACATTTATAAACAAAATGAAAACTTCACTTTTAATTGACATTTTTTTTTAGTTTTTTTCCTTGTCCGTCCATTTTTTTCAACCCCTGGTAGAATACAGGCCTTTTACAACCTTCTTAAAATGTTTTTCTGTCCTTTGAAATTATTATTTTTTCTATTCTTCCCAACACTTTCGAACACTATGTTTAGGGCTCGGCATTATGACGTCACAGTATTTTTTATATTACTAACCCCCACCCCCGCATTCAACATATACCAAATTACCCCCACCCACCCCCCCCCCCCCCACCCCCACCCCCCGCGCGCACACACAAGTCTAAACACAAAGATGACGTCTCACACACCCAAACTACAGTCTGTATTGTTTAAAATTGTGTTTCATTTTTTGAAAAAAATAATCGATGAGCTGGATCACACATTCTGTCGTCCCCCCCCCCCCCCCCCCCCAACTTTTCCATCACACATCGTCATTAAAAGTCTGCCCCGCCTCTCCTCTCTATAAATGTGACGTCATTTACAAACTTCTCTTTCCCCCCCCCCCCCCATATGAAACGAAATATCATTAATGTAAGCAAAATTTAGTCACTCATCTTTTCTTTCGCTGACGTGAAACGAATCTGCCAGATAAATATCTCCAACAACAAAACGCCGACTTGCACGTAGCTGCCCAAATGATGGCCTGAAATAGAGTGAGATCTAGCAGATATATTTCTCGAAACTTCTTCGCCTGCGTGCTGTTGACCGGAAGTGGTAGAGCAACAAGAGTGGCTCTAAGCGTCCTCAGAAAAGTAGTGCAGTGTGGGAACATGGGGCTTGGTGACTCGCCATCAAAACTGGGACACGGATGGTTAAGGTGTTCAGAGTATAGTTGTTAGTTTCGTGCATGGGGGATTTAGATACAAGGTAGACATTGAAAATATACGTTATTTATAGAATAAAATACATGGTGTTGTGTTTAAGAATAAGGGTCAATTTGTTATAGATTTGAGACTATTGGTTTAAGATTTGAGACAGTTTATTTTAGCCGCTTTAGGCAATGTGGTTTAGTGGATTTAGGAGAATGTGTTTCAGTAGCTTCTGGTAATATATTTTAGTGGATTTAGGACAATGTGGTTTAGTAGATTTAGGACAATGTGGTTTAGTAGATTTAGGACAATGTGGTTTAGTAGATTTAGAACAACGTTAAGCAGCTTTAGGACAATGTGTTTTAGTGGATTTATGACACTATGGTTTATTAGCTTTTGGGCAGTGTATTTTAATTGATTTAGGGCAATATGGTTTAGCAGCGTTAGGACGATGTGTTTTAGTGGATTTAGGACAACGTTTAGTAGCTGTAGGACGATGTGTTTTACTCACAGACTAGCCTACCAATATTTTGGAATAGTAAGGACTGTGCAGAGTTTTGCCACCACAATGGCTGCCGTTGATCTTCTCATGTACCCATCCGAAGAACACGTAGCCAATGTTTAACACAATAAAACAATTATATTTTAAACTTTATTATAATAAACTTTGAAATGCACTGAAAAAAAAAAAACTTCTTGTTAAGAAAGCCTTGGTCACTAATGAAATTTCTTATACGTGGTTTTACTGAAGTAAAAAAAAACAACAATTGTTGTATTTTCTTGTTTTCAATGCATTTAAATTATTATTTTTGATTGTGTATTGAAAATTTGTTGTTAAAATAGTATGTCAATATATTGGTACTATGTTTAATTTTTTGTTGTTTTATTTTTGTTTTTTGCATTTTGTTTGTTTTTCAATGACGTCACAACAACATAGGACTACAATTTTTACTTCTTTTAAACTTGATCGTAACTTGCAATATCTAAAAGACGATCTGCTCCCTCTTAGTCTGTGGTCTGTTGACAATCGTGAACTCAACCATCCGCGACCAATAGTTCACCGCCGTCCGCTAGCTCATCGAGCGAACTTTAGAATCTTGTCATCTCCCATTTGTTAATTGAAACTTTTAATTAATTTTATAAAAGTTTTGATATATAATTAGATTATAAATTTAATAATCTTGCGTTGTTTTCGGAGATGAATGTGTTTGGAAAGTTTTAAACGAAATAGCTACCTTATAAGGGAGAGGGGGGGGGGGGGGGGGCGAAATTGAGTTTCACAAAAACACAGACATTCTGACACCGTGTTTACACTTGCAACAAGTATACTAAACATGTATAGAAATAAACCGGGAGTGATCTCCCCAAAACTTTCTCCAATATCCTAATATATAATTCCCCATGTGCGCACTTCTCTCTGTCCGCAAAATATTTTCGCCGGACATCACGTCAGAATCGGCAGCGATATATGAAGAACTTTTTACGGACTTTTATTGAAAAAAATATGTTAGATGTTTTAAATGTATAACCACAAAATTATTTAAAGAAGAAAAATAAAAAATAAAGGCGTATTCGAATGTAGAGAAACAGTATTATTTATGCAACCGGAAAAGTGTATAAACTTGAGACAAGAACGCAATTAACAATGACGTCGCTTATTGTTTACACTAAAAAAAGAGCACGAAACTGATGACGTCCAATTAAAAAAAAAAAAAAAAAAAAAAAAAAAAAAAAAGAAACTGATGACGTCATCTTCCGAGTTTAGAATAAAAAGAAATGAACTATTTCATTCAAATATGATTTAGAGCTATGTACGCTATGAAATGTATACAATACGATTTTCTCGGCCTAAACTTAAAAAAGTTATTTTATCTATTTGGATTCTAGATCTAGAGATTCTAGATCTAGATATTGATCTCGATCTAGATATTCTAGATCATCTAGATCTAGAGATTCTAGATCTAGATCTAGATGATCTATAAAGCTAAGTTGTCGGGTGCCCGATAGGGCACTTCCCGGCGCCGCAGGCGCTTCAAATTTGGCAGGATCTTGCCTTGGGGCGACAGAACACGGGGGCCGGTTGGCCAAAAAGTCTACGATGAGGGGGTCAAAACTGACCTCGACTGACCAGCGCCTTATATGGGCGAATTAATTAAGCATTCAAATTCTCAATGTTTTCGAAAGCCTAAGCGAAGCTGGGCAGCATGCCTAGTTCTTATATAAAACAACAGGGGATGGGAACTCGGGCTATAGACATGATTTTTAATCCATATTTAATACTTAAAGTTTTAAAAATAGAATAAAATCTCGTAGACAAAAGAATTGCACACCAAGTAAACGCCAAATAGAAAAGTGCATAATAGTGCGCAATATTATTAGTACTTTAAAAATTTACATTAGTTTTTTCAGAAATTGGAAGTAGCGTAAATTACTACTTCCGTTCAACGGATATTACTCAAAATTTAACAGAAGGTAGAAAATTAGATCTTTTACTTACATGTGAAATTTCATTTATCTATCTGAAATAGTACTCAAGTTATAGGCTTTTGAAAAATTCAAAGTAGGAAAAGTACCACTTCCGGTTATCGGAAATCGCTCAAAAGTTGATACGGATCTACGATTTTGATAAAATACTTATATATGAAATTTCATTAAGCTAGCTGTAACGGTACTCAAGTTATCGTGTTTACACACGGACACACACCCACACACACACACACACACACACACACACACACACACACACAGACAGACACACAGACATACGGACAAGATTGCAAAATTATGTTTTTCCGTATCAGTGAGGTGGAAAACGTCGAGATTTGTAAAAATCTCGATTTTTTTTTTTGCACGATTACAATACTTTCTCTATAGGCCTACTTCGTATATACGAGAAAGTAAAAATCGCAACAAGTAAGTACACATGTTCCGTGGGAAAATTGTTTTCATACAACACTAACTTGTTGCGTTTTTTTTTTCTAAATATGTATGTTATACATGTCGCAGGTGTAGACGCGGCTTGAGCTAAATAAAAGCTTATTAAAAAAAATCTTTGTATATGTGTTATGAGGAAATAGAATACACCCACACAGCACCTTACTAAAAGTGTTTGTTTCAGACTTGTTCCTCTGGTGGGGGGGGGGGGGGGTCACTTGAAACTTTTGGGGCAGGGGCGGAAACTTAAAGTATATTTTTTCTATATGATTTCTATTTTCTTTGGAGGGTGGGGGGGGGGGGGGAGGAGGAGAAGAAGAGATGCTGAAAGATACACTGCCTGTTTTTAAACAAAATAATGAGTATAATCTTAATGTAAATACAAACTACTTATATTATTGACGGTGGTGTAGAAGTTAGGATTTGGGAATCAGTG